>NC_138908.1:46656205-46881205 GCF_965231255.1 Vanellus vanellus | reverse complement strand
TTCCCTCAATGATGCAGCCCTTGCCAATTCAACCTCGTGTCACAAAAAAGGTTTGTTTTTTTTTTCACAAAAAAGGCTCTGAAGGCTGAGCCGAGCAGATCGCGGCAAAGCGAGAAGGCACGTGTGCCTAATGCAGCGCCAACCCTGCAAAGAAAGCAAGAGAGAGGTGGCGGTCACCCCGCTCCGGAAAAGCCACGGCCATCTGCCTGTGAATTGAAGGCGACTGAGGTGTGTGACGAGAAGTAACTTCCCGAGGGAAATAAAACTTTATAGTGACTTTTCTGATTAACAAATGCCTAAAAAACTATGTTGTCACGTGGGGGGGGGGGAGATACAGCGATAACTGGAGTAACTCGGGATGGCTGCCAGCAGCGTGTCATTCGTAAATCGTTACCCCTTTGAAATCTGAACTGGCCTGCTTGATGGCAGGGCGATCACCTGAGGTGTTTTCCTTCGAGTAACTGCCTCAGAGGCTTGAAGAAAGAGCTCGCTTTCGCAAACACCTGAATGGACCACAGCCCCGCGCTGATGTTGCCCAATAAACGCACGCACTTACAGCCTAGCAGCTAGCCCGTGCATGCGAGTACCTTTCCGATAATTTGGGAAGGGCTGCCGCTAAACTCCGACACCCCCTTGTCTAGCAGAAGTCCCGCTTTGGAGGCCGCCGGGAGCGGAGGGGACAGGGCTGGTGGCACGGCAGCCCCGGGTTTCCCGCAGCGGTGACCGCCGGAGGATGGTGCCCAGCTATGGGCTTCGCCAACCCCGGCCAGCACTCGCCCGGGCTCCGCTCCCCGCCTCGCCCCCAACCTCCCCCCCGGCGAAACAGCGAGTTACGGCTGCCCCGGAGCGCGAGCGCTTTTGGGAAGGAATCAGGGAAGAGTAAATGCAAACAGTGCATTTCGCGTCTCACCGGACTCGGTGGAGATTTCACCGGAATCGCTGGATCGATTCTCCCGCGAAAAATATAAAAAATCCAGCTGCCGCGGAGATGAAGTGGGTTAATCCGCGAAAGGGCCAGGCTAAACCCGCACCCGTGCCGTACAGGGGGAAAACGCCGAGTTACTGACCGGTGAGGTGAGGAAGGCAATGACTTCCAGATCCAGGACTTCGAATTTGAGGATAGGAGCAGGGCTTTAATCGGTCAAGGCGGGATTAATCAGTAAAATGCGAACAAAATGCCTTTGTGGAAAATGCACGAGACACACGAGGAAAGATGCCCAGTGTCGGCTTCCCGCCGTGCTGGCAGTACGGGGAAAAGCTCCCCAAGATGCACGATGTAAATGTTGCTGCCACCATAAGTGTCTCCTAGTTTCTCAGAGGCAAAATGAATGCTTTGGACAATAACTCGAAACTTTTCTAAAGCACGCACTTCCTCGCGAAACTTGGCTTTCCGAAATTTTGGCTACTTACTCTGTTTCTTCCTTACCTTTGATTACGCTCTTCACTTGACCGACCTTGGTCAGGTATAATACTATTAAATACACGTTACTTAACGAAGGGATTTAAATTAATCTTTTCTTTCACCCCTTTAGCAGACGTTACAGGTAGAAATTTTTAAAGGTTTTTACTTTTTTTTTTTTTTTACCTCTTCCTGTTTGCCACTTCTGCCTGCAACGACCGACTCGAAGGACAACCGGCTTGGATGCTCAAATCAGCCCCCCCCTTCCCCCGACGGCGGGAGAGGAAGGCGGGCGGCACCGCGGATGCGGGTCCAGCGGAACCCGCGCGGGAACGGGCACCCACGGCACCAGCGTGGAAGGGTGGGCTGAAAAGAGCTCTTTCATTTTTTATTTTTTTTTTTCATAGTAAGGCTCTTTCAATCTATTTGTTTATTTAGCCAATAAAAGTCGGACTAATCATTTAAGTGCTGACACCTCCTATAGCATCTCACTAATCGAGCTCTGGTAGCTGCTTACGTTGGGAAGGGTTTTCTTCCAACTCTAGCGGCAGCAAAGAGAGCAGGCTTCCCTGCTTCTCGCTCCAATCTACAGCCTGCCCGCTATAGCACAGTACGGTTGGAGGATAGATATGAATTGTTGCACTGTTCATTGATTCCTACTAATGAGCCGGTCTAAATCAACACTGGCGCTAAATAGCTCGTCTCGAAGCGTACAGAGGATGTTTTGGCTGGTTCTTCCACTGTTTTCTACGAGCCGCAACGCGGCCGCTGACGAGTTGACCGTAACGATTTGGGGAGAAAAGCGTAGGATTTGTGGCATCTCTCTTGATTTTGTGCTAGGCTTCGCGTAGCTTTTTAATCTTAATAAAAGGGATGTTAAGAAGTTACTCCAAGGGGCCCCCGTTTCCCGCTTGCGGGTTCCCCGGGCTAGGTCGGCTAGGTCGACACCCGTTTCCCCGGGATGCTCGGCACCACTCGCCCCTGCGGCGAGGGAAGACCTGGCCCGTTTTCCACCTCCCGGTGCCCTGGGAGGCTCTTTGCCCTCGCTGCTGGGCGCCGGGCTGTGCGGAGGCGAGGGACCAAGGGGGCTGCGAAAGGGCTGGGAGGGAGAGGGGGGAGGAGGGACCTTCCCTGCTCGGGCTACTCTTCCCTGCCCTGCGTTTTGAAAGCAGAACTCGCTCTCACACGGCGTTTCCTCAGTCGTCCCCCCCGCCCCCCCCCGGCTCCACCTCGTCCTGCTGGGGAGGTGTGAGTGAGAGGGGAGCCGGGGAGCCGCTTCTCGCTCCTTTTCCACGAGGCGCCAAGTTCCCCCCAGCCGCTGTCATGTGATAGCAAGAGAGCGGGAGCTGCGGGGGTCTCCCGGCTCGGGCATCATTACAAAACCGCGCCGGAGCGCCCAGACCCGCCACAGCCACGGCGGCCGCCGCCCCGCTCGCCTCCTCTCCTCGCCGGCTCCCGGCGCTCGCCGCCGCCGCCCGCCGCAAACTTTTAAGGGGACACCGGACCGAGCGGTGAGAGGGGCGTTCTAATTTCCTTCCTCCCCGTCTCTGCAGAGGTCCGGGGTAACTCCGTACTCCCGAGCCCTTGGTGCGTGGAGAGCATCCACTCCAGCAGAGTGTGCCGGGGGGCGGCGGGGAAGCCCGGGAGACCCGGCGGCCTCCAGGAGGAAAGCGGGGACGCCAGCGGGGGCCAGGACCTCTCTCTGCCCCGCGCCCTCCCCCCCCTCCCGAGCCCCCGCGGTCTGGGCGGCATCTGCCCCTCCGGCAAGCTCAGCCCGCGGGGCGAGGCTGCCTGAGGGAGCCGCGGGGCGGTCGCGATCGCGCGTGGGTCGGGCGGGTGGCGCCCAGGATGTAGAAGGCGGCGGCGGGGCAGGGCAGCGCCGTCCACGGCATCCCCAGAACCCGCCGTACGCGGGGCTGAGCGGCGCCCGGAGCGGCGCGGCGGGGTCGTGCGGCCGCGGGAGGGCTGCAGCGGGGCGGCGATGCCTAGGCCGGGGAAGAGCTCGTATAGCGACCAGAAGCCGCCCTACTCCTACATCTCCCTGACGGCCATGGCCATCCAGCACTCGGCCGAGAAGATGCTGCCCCTGAGCGACATCTACAAGTTCATCATGGAGCGGTTCCCCTACTACCGGGAGCACACGCAGCGCTGGCAGAACTCCCTCCGCCACAACCTCTCCTTCAACGACTGCTTCATCAAGATCCCCCGCCGCCCCGACCAGCCGGGCAAGGGCAGCTTCTGGGCGCTGCACCCGGACTGCGGGGACATGTTTGAAAACGGCAGCTTCCTCCGCCGCCGCAAGCGCTTCAAGGTCCTGCGCCCAGAGCATCACCTGCCCGGCGGCGGCGGGCCGGGCGGCGGGGCGGGCGGCGGCGGCCCCGGTAAGCCCCCGGCTCCCGCCCCGCACATGGTGCACTACTTCCACCCGCACCCGCCACCGCCGCCGCCGCCGCCGCCGCCTCCCCCGGGCAAGGTGTCGGGGCTGGCGGGCTCCGAGGCGGCCGTGGCCGCCGCCGCCGCCGCCGCCGCCGTGGGGAGACTGCCGCAATTCTCGCCCTACGGGAGCAGCCAGCCCTCGGGCTTCAAGCACCCCTTCGCCATCGAGAACATCATCGGCAGAGATTACAAGGGCGTGCTGCAGGCCGGCGGGCTGCCGCTGGCCTCGGTGATGCACCACCTGGGCTACCCGGTGCCCAGCCAGCTCAGCAGCGTGGTGAGCTCCATGTGGCCACACGTAGGGGTGATGGACTCCGTGGCCGGCGTGCCCGTGTCCCCCGACTACGGACCCTTCGGGGTGCCCGTGAAGGCGCTCTGCCACCCGCCGGCACAGACCATGCCCGCCGTCCCGGTGCCCATCAAGCCGGCGCCGGCCATGCCCGCTGCTTCGGCCATCCCCGCTCTGACGGTCGCCGCCTCGCAGATCTGCCCCGCCGCTTCCCCGGCCGCTGCTGCCCTGCTGGAACAGACGGCGAGCAACACGGTCCCCGAGGGCAAGGGGTCCCTCCACTCCGTCCTGGTGCACTCCTAAAGGGCAGGGGTCGGGGGGAGAGGGCCCCCCAGGCTCCCAGGGGAGAGGATGCGGGGGTCCAGGGCACGCGTGCGGCACGGAAACCCGACCGATCTCATGACTATATCCCTGCTGGTGTCTGTGTTTATGTCGTGTACAATCAGATTATTTGAGAGCCAGGTCGCAGGTAAGAGCTTTTATCGTCGTTCAACATCGCTAGCGGAGGAGAGGTGATGTGAAAAGCCACAGCCGGGGCCAGAGGAGCTGGCTGGGAGGAAGGGGCCGCCTGGGAGGAAGGGGCCGGGAGGGAAGGACTCCCCGCCATCCCGACACAGCCTAAGGCACCGGGCGGCCCTGCAGCCCCAGCTCCCCGCCGCCCCCCCTCCCCGCCCAGAAGGGTAAAACCCCGCTCTGAACTCTGCTTCTCCCCCTCCCCCGAGGGACGGGGAACCTCTGCCCCGCCGCCCTGTAGATCTTGCTATGAGAGAGGTGGGCAAAACTGCTACCTTGGACCCCGGCGAGCTGCGGGGCCCCGGGACGTGTAACGCTCGCTGTTTAAAGAGTAAGCTTTAAATAGCTCAATTAATTAGTGGGAATTTAAATGACAACGGTACTGACTGCGAAGGGCTTCTTTAACTAACGATCACTTGTCCTTCCCGCTCATGCTTTTACAGTCCATCCCAATATTTCCACATTGGAGGGCAATACCTTAGGAGGGCCTGAAGCGTGACCTGGCCTCTCAAGCTGTGATTGAGTGTTCGAATTCCCTAGTTGCTCATTAAAATAAAACCAGTCCGGCGGTTCATAGATTGTACTTTTCACATCACCACTCACCGCTCACAGATACCGCTATTTCGTATGTGTTGCTTGGCGTTTCTTCCACGTGAGTGTGAACACTAAAACCTGCGAGGGAGGATGGGGGGACAGGGGGTAGGGGAGGGCGGGGGAAGCCAACAGGAAAACGGTTAAAAAATTATTCGGGAAAAGCACTTTACTGAAGACAACCTTCCAACAGACGAGAGGTCTGTGTGAAGCAGAGGGATCAGAAGTCAGAGAGCGACGCGCTGGCTTATGAGTCCCGGCTGGTTTGTGAGTGATTGCTGCCGTACCCTGTCTGCCCTGCTTGTACACCAATGCTCATTAAAGCCCATCTACTCATTTTTGCTTCTGCTCGTGCTGCTGTTTAAAATACTCGCCTTTCACACCGGTTAAGGAACGCCTGCTCGTAGCGTAGGTTCGCACTCCACCCCCATAAACTGACAGAAGTACCCAAAAGTTTTCTTGGCGGCAGAGCAAGGGGAGGAAAGGGAAAGAAACCTCTTACAGGTAAATCGCCGGCTGCAGAGACGCTCTGAGTCGCCGCCACCCGCAGCTCAAGGGCGAAGCGCCGGCGGTCGGGTATGAGGAGGAGGCACCGGCTCGGATCGCGATCCCACCGGAGGCAGTTGGGGTTTTGCCGCTGTTTTCAGTGAGTGCTGTTTCCCCGCCGCCGGGTGGGATTTACCCGCCTGATGCCGGCGGACCTCGCCGTGCCCCGAGACGCCGGGTCGCAGTCCCAGCCCCTGGGGAGGGGCACCCTGTGTCAGGCTGGTCCCTCTTGGTGGACCTCCAGCCGGGGAAACACCATCGCTAGGAAAAGCAAAACCTGTCTGGTCTCGAGTGCCGGCTGTACAAAGTTGGGGTCTGCCCGACCACTTGAAATTCAAAGCGAACTGTTGAATTTTCAATTGTTGCCTCTGCTCTAGGGGGGGAAGGGCGGGCGTTTACTTTTCAGCTTCCAAAATTACAACGTTCCTAGCGCTGAAAAAAATAGTACTAATAACGTTATGCTAATGAGGCACGGATGGGTAACACCGTTTGGAAATAGGACTGGAAGCGGAGTTGCCCCAAAAGTTTTGCAGCCAGATAAACCAAGCAGAGATCAGATATCCAAAAGCAATTGGGGGGGGGGGGGGGGAAGGAAAGGGCTTCACATTTTCTTTACTCTGCTGTCTTCCAATTTAGGCAGGGAACAAAACCAGTATTTCTGCTGCTAAAAACTAGTTGCTCATAAAGAAAGCAGTCCCCCAAATAAATCGCAAATAGCACTAGTTCTATATGACTCGACATACTTAAACGTATTCCACCACTCTCGATGTGGCTGCTGTCTAGGGCTCCAAAGCATCTTAGGGAGGCTGAATTTTCCACTTACATCGGTCTAAGGGGCAAGAAGAATGGGAAATCCGGAACAGGAGAAGAGATAATCCCCCTGGAAATTATTCAGAGGATTCTGGACAATTTAAAGGTTCTGGATAACCTTCTAAATTTCGTCGCGGGAAAAGTTTATTTGGTGTAAGGAGGCCGGCCCGGGAACCACCCGGCGGCCCCGGGCAGGGAGCGGGGGTCAGCCGGGCAGCCGGGGCAGGTGTCGCGACAGAGCCTGGCTGCCGGGGCACGGCGCACAGCGCAGGGGGGTGTCGCGAGGGGAGAAGACGTCTGGCTGCAGCCGAGGTGGGAATGAGGGTCCGACCCTCACCACCCAGCGCCTTTGGAGGAGGCGCTCCGGGGGTGACCGCTCCGACAGCCATTTTCGGGGTAAATACGGGGTGTTTGAAGGCGGCTTTTGTCCTCAGCAGCAGCTCTTGGGGAGTTTAGGGTACCGGTCACTCGCCCAGAAGGTTTGGTGTAACTCCCAAGGCAGCTGCCTACACTTCGTACGACCAAAAGACAGTGCCCCTTTTCCGTAGCTCATACAATGAAAATTATAGAGGGTTAGAACCTGATAATGTCAGTCTGTTAGAGGGAAAGGGAACATTCACTAATTGAGAAGTATTTTCTAACTAGTTTATACATTTTTTCCCTTATTTTTTAAGGACTCCAGCTCTAAAAGTAGCCTTTGCAACGTTACACGAATTTTGTATCAACAAACAATATATGAAAAAAAAAAACAATCCCAATGCCGGTTAAAAACAGATGATGGTACAAGATGTAGAGAAATGAAGAAGTACCCTTTCCTCCAAGCAGAAAAGCAGGTGTGAACTGGTGAAGGGTAAGGTTTTCACTTGACAAATCAAACAGGAAAACAGTTCTGTGCTAACTACAAGATTTTGTGTTTACTATACCAGTACCCCTCATGCAGAAGCCGCTTGCCTTCAGATTAAAGCACATATGTCTTCTGCACAGAAAAGGCAGCTGAGCCTTTACTGAGTGGGTGCAGGCAGGGTGGTTGTAAACAGAAGAAACAGATGCAAGCAGGACAAGCAAGCTTAATCTTCATATCATTAGAGTGCCAAAGGTAGCGAAGTAAAAGTGTGAGAAGAATGGAGGCCTAAGAAAAGGCATTGATCCCACCCTAGTATGCTTCTGATTCATTGCGGTTAGCTATTGTAGTGATTATTATCTCTCTACCTATGGGAAACTATTCCTAACTGAGGCATTGCTTTGTGTGTTATGAGTCCATAGGGCATGCAAGTCAAGAAAGACAAACAAATGCAGGAAGACTTCCAGAATTAATGTTTTTTATGGTCTGAAATATGACAGCGGTGTTTCAGTGGCTATACCTGCTACAATGTAACTACCGGTGTTACAGTTGAAATCCTGGGCTCCATTGATTCAATCCTAAAGTCTCTTCAGCCAGAAATTGACCAGCCAAACCTGCTCGGAATTTTGCTGCTGCTGCTGCTGCTTGTGGGGTCAGACCTTCCTTTTTATTGTAAGGCTATTTTAAATTATTATCCATAAAGTTTATTTTAAGATATAGTTATCCCTCTAAGTGCTTGAAATCTGTAATAGTCTCCGTTTCGAAAAGTAAATTTCCACCTCTCTTTCTGGAGTTTTGCTGAACATATAGTTAGCTTAACCAGCTTTAGTTAGACAAACCATGTATAATTTTAGACATCTATATGCTAAATACCAAAACTTAATTCCTACAGGCCCCTACCCTGGACATATTTAGGTATATTACTAATTTGTTTAAAGAACCAGTGGTCTTCCGTCTTTGCTCATACAATGTAGCCACTGGCACTGCCCATGTAGCGGTATCTAATAGTTGGACCACTCTTCTCAGAACCTCTGAAGGAAATCCAAGTTCAAGACCACTTCAGCTCAAAAGGATTCCAATTCAGACCCCTGTACCAGAACCGGTCAGCTGAAAAATGGCACACGGAGAAGAGTTATGCTTTTTCGTGAAGTTATGCCATTACATTGCAACAACAAATGTAAGCTTCATGAAGTGCCAAATAAGCCACCAGTCCTGGGTACTTTTCTAAAAGGGCAGAGCCCAATAACCATTGGAGAAAACACATAATGACTGATGAGAGGATAGGAATAAATGGCAAATTTTCACAGCAGAGTACCACATGGACTGGTGTTGGGTGTCCCAGAAATTTTTAAGTGTAGTATGTGAAAGGTGAGTTATGGACAGGGAAGTGACAAATGTTTACTAATATCAAGTCATTCAGACTGTTAAAAAAAAAAAAAAAAAAAAAAAGAGCCGACAAATAGGGAGTTGCTGAAAGACATCCACACTGAGTTACAGGATAATAAAATGGAAAGTGAAATTCATTGTTGATATATGCAAACTGATATGCATGGGGAAAATAATCCTGATTTTGTATACTTAACAGTAGGTCCTGAACTTAGGATTCTTATGAAGCTATGGTAGATAGCTCTTTGAAGATATTGGCTTAATAGTCATTAGCTGTGAAAAAAAGCAAAATGACAAGGAAAGAAACAAAGAAAATGAGAGAAAATACCATGTCCCTGTTTAAATCCTAAGTAGACTGGAATACATTAGGATGTTCTGTGTGTTCCTCACACCTGAAAACAGATATATTAAAACTGGCAGGATACAGAGAGAATCAGATGGGGTAATTAAAGGTACATCTTCTGTATGAGGAGCAATTCAATAGTCTTAAGACTCTTCAGCATGGAAAGTAAGGCTACACAGAGATGCTTGACCCAAGTTTACAAAATCATGAGGGACCCGGAGAAGGCGACTAAGGCACACTTGCTCATTCTTTCTCTTAGTGTCAGAACCGGGAGACATCAAAAGGGCTCCAAGCAAACAGAAAGGGGATACTTCACACAGCACATATTAAACACTGCAATTCATTGTTGCAGTATGTTCAGGTTGTTAACATTTTACATGGGTTTGAAAAACAACAGGAACTTTCATGTAAGATAAATCTACTGAGGGTCATTCCTTAAAAAGTTGCTACCTCCTGCTCAGATTTGCTATGCTAGTAATATATTTCTGAAAGTATCAGTACATGCTTCTCCGGTCCTACTCTTTCTAGAGCATCCATTGTTTGCTTACTCTTGGAGACAGGACACTGGGCTAGATGAACATTTGGGCTGGCCTATGGCAATTATTCTTAATCAGAGAGGGGACTGGGGTCTGTGACTTCTATTCCTAGTCATGTGTGCTAAATCAAAGCAATTCTTCAAAGTTATTTCAGTGTATGATACATGAGAGTAGACATCATGGATGCACGCAGAGATGCAGATGCAAAGAATCCAAGCTCTGAAGGCTAACTGCCTATGTTTTATATCAAAAATACTCCCTCTTTTCAAGGAAAGTGCCCTACTGACTGGATTAATTTACTTATTTTCTGGTGAAATCAATTTTAACAATTAGAAAGTTTCAGCAAAAGAGACAGATAACCCTTTTTATGTTATGCCAGCATAACTGATAGACTGGACTGACTATAGGTATGTATTTGAATCCCCTCTAAGATGGAAAAGCAACTCCAAACGTCTGTGTCCTTGTACATTCATACTGTGCATGTCTATGCCATGCATGTGTGAGGCATCCATGATGCTCTAGGCATTGAGAGAGGTATCAGTGTATTACTTTTGTCTGTATGTCCTTCTCTGGTTATAGGATAAGTGAAAAGAAATTGTTTGCATTTTGAAGGAGAAAATAATCAAATTCTGACACATCAAAAAAATTAACTCTGATGCTGAGCTTCACAGAGATTTAAAATATAAGCTTTAATGCATTTGACATCCATAGTATACCACAGAATCTTGTAATATTTCTCTAGACTTCACATGGATGCTTAATCTACACTGGGAGAGGTACTTATTTTCAATGAGATACAAAAATCTATTTTTAAGGCAAAACACCTGGGAGAAAGGTGTAAGCTTACACTACATTATATATCACTCATTAAAATAATCACTGGACAATAGACACTAACAGCCCTTTGAACAACCACAGGGACCAGGCATGCCCTGCTTCTTAAGCCAGAGAGTCATCTTAAAGCAGTCATTTGAAAAACTAAAAACAACTTGATATCCTTTATAAACTAATCACTGCCCCTTACTGCCAAAAGGTAGTTTTTTGGCTGAACATCAGTGTTACCCAGTGAATAAATTATTAGGTTCTTTTACTGGTAAGGGCTGCTATTCATTATCAGTATTCAATCTAACAAAAAAGGCTTTTAACTCCACATACTATATAACAAACTCCCAGTGTGGATCAGGTCCTCCTTTCATGATGATCTGAATAATCTGAAGCTCCTTCAATGATTAATTCTGGATAAAAGTGCAGAAAGAAAGAAAGAAAAAAAAATGTATTTTCATGTACTGCTTGCACCATAGAACTGCTACTGGAAAATGATCATTTGCTGGGAAAAGTGTAAGAGAACTCAGTAATGTCATTGTAGTAGCCATTTGTGTTTTATTAACCTATTGTTTTATGTGGGATGTGTGATCTGGATTTATCCTCTCCTAAGGCTTGAAATTAGAGTTTTCTTAATCTCCATGTGGTCTTTTAACTGTGGTTGGCATGAATTTGAACCATAACAGATTATTAAATATGCAAATTATTGTGATACTTCATATGCTTAATAAAATGTATGGCTGTAACTGGTAGGTGCTTACATCTTGTTTAACAGATTCTTACTGACTGCTTATGAAAATCTTTCCTGGTACATGTGATCTTGGAAGAAAATGCAATTTAACATGGTACATTGCTGGCTAATTATTACAATATACAAATTTTAAAGTTAAATAGGACTGTTGGGATGAGACCTAGAAAGAGAATCAATTTATTGCTTCTTCTTCGAGTACTTGCAACAAAGACAAAAGCATAAAAGGATGAATATGACACATCCTCAAAATGAAGTTACACCAGTTACACCAGTGAAACAGATAACAAGTGAATTGAGATCCTTACTGAGACTCTGGTATGTTTACATTAGATCTGTTTGTAAGCTTTTTTAAAAACTGTAAATGCCCCTGTTTACGCATCAACTCCAGTGCTGAATAAAAACAAAAAACCAAACAAGCAGGTTGAAAACCATGGGCTTAAAAATAGGGGTCAAAATGCATATTGCTCCAGATTTTACATTTCAATGTACTCTGCTTTAAAAATGCATTTCTGTGTCAGCAGCATATTTAATCTGCAAACCTCCAGACAGAAATGAAAGGAAAATACATGGAAAAACTTCAGCCTATTAGGCTGACTTTATTTCGAAGGAACAGGAATTGTGAAAGCAAGAATAATAAATATAAGCATAAAATGGGGTAAATGCAATTTGTATGCATCAAATGCAAGCTATGAGAGAATAGCTTAATCCTTCTCTCTGGTAACTGATTTTTAGTGAAAATAAAAGTAGTGCGATAGATTGAATATTGAACAGAGCTTCAGTAAAGACTTTGGTATCATGGTGCCTGGCAAATCATCAGTGTAACTAGAGGAGGACTAGAACCTCACACAAGGGCTGACTATACACTGAAATAATGTTAAATTAAGTAACATGACACGTAAATTTATGCATTTTAGGTCTTGTAACAAAATATCTGAGGAGGCTTGCCAGATACCAGCAACTCAGAGGATTCCCTTTTCTAACAAATCAGTAGAAAACTCATTGAATATGCAGGAATATGAATGAAGGCCAAGAAAGAAATTGAAAGTCCTCATGGATTCCTATTACCTTTAGCATACGTATGGCACTCTTATTATCACCCCCATTTCTTCCTTCCTTGCATAGTCCTTTTTTATTTAACACTATGAGTTTTATTCATTTCTGATCGTGTCTCCAGCTCCATGGTATCAAACTGAAACGCGTCTGCCCTAGAATCCATGTTCTCCCAGTTTGACAGCAAATTCCTCCTAAGTTCTCCTGGAGTATGAAATTTTGGAATCAATTCTCTGTTCACTGTGAAGAAATACCAGCTTAGCAGATGTTGTGGTGTTATGCCATTTTTTCAGCTACTGACACTCCACCATTTCTTCAGTGAGAAAATTTTTTGCTGGGAAGTTAAGCCTGCTGTCAACAGATTTAGTTTTCCTAATTGTGTCTGAGAAGCATCACAAACACACATTCCTTTCAGGAATCAGAAAACTGCTGAACTCAACCACATTCCTCTGACTTGCTGAAAATTAAAATAGCCACCTGCAACTCTTCCCTATTTAGATGGCCATGAAGAAGAGTGGGACCACAGCAGTGGCAGTGATTTGCTGCCATCAGAGAGGCATCTTGTGAGTACCAGCACTTTTCTGGAAGCCCCAGAAGTGGGGAGCAGGGATTTTTTTTTTTAATTCATAGCAGGAGAAGGCAGGAAGGGATTGGTCACTACTGGCTGCTGAGGGCATATCTTTCTAGCGCAAAAATTTTCTTGTAGAGGGTAGATGCAAGATCTCTACCAAGTTTTCATTCTCTTCTCCTTGGGGGGGAAATTGACTCTTTTGAAAAACAGGAAGGCTTTTATATACCCTTTCAGTCTGAACTTTTTCCTCCTGGTGTCAACAATCCCTACCTTGGGATTGTTGTGCGACTTCTTTATTTCATAGTATTATAGCATCGTTTACTGTCACATGATTCAGTCAAGGAAAACAAAATCTCTGGCACTTTTTCACCACTTAAAAAAGAAATACTAAAGTCAAGATACCTGTACCAATGCAGCCTGAAATAAATAAATTCCATTGTATAGGTGGGAACATCCTAGTTGTCTATTAGATATGTTTTTTTACTGATAAGCATTACCAAATTTAGTACAGGGTTGGTAAACAGAATTTGCTTTAAGTGATTTCACTTTTCCTTCACTTACATTTTTTTTTTTCCAGCAATGCTGTTGAAAGGTAAACATCAGATTTAAAACCAAAAATTACATTGAGAATCTAATGCAAGAATCTTGGAAATTTATGGAGAAATTTCCCAAGGAGGCCAATGTTTAGTGAAATTTAATACTTCAATCTCAAAATTTTGGAAGGTCATTTTGAAGTTCTACATAATACAAATAACATGTCAAAGGAATTAGAATTGTGCATAAATTGGCTTATTAATGGAGAAAGATGCACAAGCTGTGCAGACAAATTTTGGGCTCTTGTATGAAATATAAGTATGAAAGGCATGTTCAATGGCTTTTACTCCATCAAAATTAATGAGGGCACATTGAAGATAACTCACAAAGTTAATTTTTGTTGCTGCTGCTGAAGATGTTTTTAGTTTTGATATTTCTTTGCTTTATAAATTTTTCATGAAATATTTAATCAGGATACCGACATCCAGGTGATAATCCCCCCAGTAGCCACAGAAGGCTAAGAAGGGTAGATTCACGTGGCTTCTTTTCACATCTTTCTGGTGGATATAATGAAAGGAAAGGATTAAATTACTTTGACCCAATATAACCAGGACATTGAGTTCTCTATGGGTTCCCAAACTTTTCAATACTGTTGCTATGCTTATAGGAACACTACTTTCTAGCCCACCAGGCCAAATGATGAAAACACTGCAGGATCTCCTTAGTGAAAGGCACCACCGCAACAAAGGAATAGGTAAAAAAAAAATAAAAATAAAAATCAAAGCCACAATATTTTAATTTCTTGGAAACTTGCAAGTCAGATGAGAAGCTAAGTACTTTTTTTTTTTTTTTCATTCTACACACTCAGGAAATCAGGGGGTCCAGTCAAGATCAAGATTTTTTTCATACTAGATGTTGAACAGAGATAGATGTAGAAGAAAAAAAGGCACTACCGTCTTATTTTACAGGCAGAGAACAGAAAGAAAACCTTAGTTTTGCTCAGGTAACTGATAGCAGAGTCAGAGGTTGTGTCTATACCTCACAAATATTGGTTCAAGTCTCACTTGTGTCATGGGAAGACCATTTTATTCTCATAGTTTCCTTTTAATTCAATTCCCAGAAATGCATAGATGAAAACAACTTAAGGCTTGTGAAATAGCACATTGCATTGATAAAACTCTGGGGTAGTTCCTGGTACCTGTCCTCCTTGGAAGAAAGCAGTAAAATCCACTTGCGCTTTCATGAAAATAAACTTTGGGTCCCAGCTCCACCTCAGAGGCAATCTGAATTCAGACAAATTTCCTGTTTGCTTTGAGCCTTATCTGAGAAAAAAAAAAAAAATTCTTACTGAGCTAAGCTAGCTAATCAGGTTTCCTCATCCCTTTGAGCTCTGTGGTTTCTAATTAGCATTATCCCTTTTCCAAGGGCCATGGAGCTTTGGTTCCTTGGAAGAACTGTGTCACTGTGCCTTGAGGTCCTGATGCTGGCAGACAGCAGCGTCTGGCCCCAAGTATGGATAGATGGATGGATGTCAGCTTTTTGTTGCTTTGCACCTAACCAATTAGGCAACTGCTTTCAGCCCTATCATGGACGCTACCCTGTTCTTCTTGGTTATGCAACTCTCTGTTTATTCTCAATTATTTTGCTCACCAAACCTTTCCTGCTCCCATATCTAGCAGAGCCAAAACACAGGAAGATGGGGGGATGCAAGCTGCATAGAAGCAGTAAAGGATGCTGAGAGCTTGTTAAATATTCTAGCAGGCCCTCATCCCAAGAATTTCCATGAATTGCATTGTCATCAAAATGCTTAGGGGGACCCTAATGACCACAAAGGATTCAGCAGGACCACCCAGAGCTACAAATGCTAAAAGAAGCCTCAAGGGCCTCTTGCAGGATTAAAGTTGCTCCCCCTTTAAAATCTTGAAAATATTCTATGAGGGCCTTCCCACCATCATCAAGTAATGAAAACCTTTCTTTGTACTTATCCAATCACTTTAGCATCACTGCACTGGCTGAAAGCTATACCGGAAGAAAATATCCACCTGTAAGACTGACTTGACATAAGTGTTATGTCACAGCAGTAAGACCATTGGAAAACACATATTCTAATTGTTTATGTATTCTGGTGAAATATGCTACCTGCCTATAGAATTAGCACTGATTTGTCTGTCCTACATCATGAAGAAACATTCAAAACTACCTTGTCTGCCAGGGACTAATTTAACAAAGATGCTACTCATGGCTCTTCCATGAGTCTTGCCCTGATAAAGCTTTCTGTTCAAGAGAGTATCCAATTCTAAACCTTTTACAAATGAAAAGGGCAGGATGCATTTAATGACTTAAACTCAGTAGGAGAAAGGAGAAATGACCTTACAAGTTAATAGATATAGCTAGGCAGGGAATTTGGGAATTGGCAGTTAGAAATTATGTGTATCTGGATACAACTATAAAATCAAGAAATTAAACTACTTTATAGCCATCAAAATATGTAGCTACACAGATCATACATATAAAACCAGTATAAAATCAGATTGTTGAATAATATTATTTAGTTTGCAATCATAATTCAAATTGAGGGAAAGATATTTGTTCCAATACTTCTACAAAAACATAGCTATTTGTCTGGAAACATGCACATAAGGTAAACAAACAGTAGTAATAGCTGTAATAGATACATTTTTTTAAAGTTATTGTAAATACACCACTGCGAAATCTTCTTCCACCAGTAGTGTAGAATTGAGTATGATGAAATTATTGCCAGTTGTCCAATGCTGGAATTGAGGATGTGGGGAATATCTGACATATGATATATTAATGGCCTATTTTTCAGATGGGTGGTTGTATCTCATTGTCTATAGTTATGATCTGAAAGACTGCTATCTCTGTATCCCTTCTCTTGGCAAATATGCATCATAGGCAGAAAATGCAGGGCAAAGAGAGGACCATATAGCAGTATCAGAGATTGTACAAATGGCAAACATTCCCACTAGTATCTGATGTTTATAAAATCTTACAGCAATTGGCATGCATTAAGCTGGACAGAAACACTTGCTTTGGCCTGTTGAGAGACTGTCCAAGCCCATGGCAATTGTTTCACTGTTTTAAGAGCAAGAACTTTTAAGGGCATGTGTTTTGGTGATGCTCACATTAAAACAAAAGTCTTCTTTATGAAGCACTGAAGCCGTACTTCTTTACAAGGTGAAAATTTGCCTTGGTCTCAGAGAATTTTTAGACACTCAGAGCACACAATTTCACCACATGAGAAAACATTTGAATGTAAGAAGACTCCCGCACTGAGAGGAATAAGCTTCAAGGTGTAAAACACCCATCGTTTTCCCTACATCCTAAATCATTTGATAATCCATAAGCAGTGTATCAGATACACCAGAAATGGAACAAAACATGCACAGAAACTAACAACATGTGATCACAGTGTACTCTTAGATGACATTGTGTTTCAGCATTCCCTGTGTCTTCCTCATAAATCGTGCTGTAGTTTTCCTTGTAAGTAGGTGCAACAGGTTAAACTCCCATTAAAGGCCAATCCAGCCACACACATAATAGCATTCTTCAATTAAAAGAAAGACTTAACAAATAAATTGACAGGACAAAGCTTCCAAAGCCTACATACAATCTTTTAGCACATTTGGGAAGATTATGGCTTAATATACAACTCTTTGGCTTCTCTGAGATATCCCCAGCGCCTTGCCGAAACCTTCCCCCCCTGCACCTGGACCCTCACTCATTGTGTTACAAGGAGGGTTATTTTGGCTTGGAGAGAAGAGGACTTTCATGACTTCAAACATGGACATTAGATCAAGTTTTTATCTTCTCACATAATCCTGTCTTTGATGTCACCAGACTGAGGCCTCTCAGAATAGAAAGAGAAAGCTGTGAAAAGAGGCTCATTTAATTTATACATTTAAGTGCTGCTGTTCTAATTCGCCAGTGTAGCATTTTCATTGTTTTCTGCTTTGCATCCTAAAGGCAGGCTTACACCAGGCAATTATAAATGGCTCCTCTGAACAAATAATTGAAATTCACTAGTTGTGGGATATGGTTAAACAATGTCAGGATTGGAGGTGCGAGGTCAAATATATTCCCAGTGGCACTACTGAAATTACACGCTACCCTTTTCACTTGCCTTGGAGGATGAGTATTTGTAATACGCTGGCTTTAACAACAACTAATCAGGTAAGATGCGTGAGACAAACAGCAAACACGAACATGATATTTTGCGTTTGTCTTCAAACTAGAACTGTAGTCTTGCAGTTAAAATAACAAACCTTTATAAGGTGGTATGGAGGAACTGCTTTGCAGCATGGACACTATCCGATGAGAATTAAATGGGTATAGATACACAACATTTGCAAAATCCTCCTCTTGCAACTGCAGTAAGGCGACAGCTACAAAAACGGGGATTGACCGTATGCGCAAGCACCTCTGCTGAAAAATTCCGCCAGGCTAGTGGTGGAACAAGAGGTCTGTAAAGAAGTATCTTTCCTTTAATGTAACAATGAAAAAAAAAGTTGTTGAAACGCTTAACTGGGAGATTGTGAGACATAACTTCTGCATAGTTTATCTTGCAAAGTCAATAATTTAGTCTTTCACAAAACAACTAACCCCAAATTATCCACAAACAAATCGCACACTTTATTTTCTAGTGAATTTTGTAATGTTAAGAATTTTGTGCCAATGTTTATCAAAACAGTAGGCTTTGATGCTCCTCATAAACAAAGAAAAACTCTGTGTATGTGTTTGTGCGTGTGTGCGCACAAGTGGAGAACAGAGGTGTGCTGCAGAAATACAAAACATGACATAAAAGAGCCTGTCAAGGTGCCAGTTAAATAGGCAGGTCTTTTTGTCTCATAACGGAATGGATTCACTAAAAGAAAACCGGAGCATCCAAAAGCAAAACATACATACCTTACTGATTCAGCAATCTTTATGCTCAGTGATCATTGCCGTGAACCAAAAGCAGAGCAATTCGCTCTTCCACTTTCATCAAAACACAATATACAGGATAAACTTTCCATTTTGTCTATGGCCTTACCGTGAGCAAAATATACTTGGTCCAAGGCAAAGTACTGCTAACTGAAGCCATTCAAAACTCCTGAGCTCTGCCTTCCCCACAACCCAGAAAACTTGCTCTTTGCCTGCTGAAAATATGAACTGCCAAAGTTCAAAGGCCTTCTTTATAACCACAAATCTGAAAGTTGTTTCTCTTTAAAATGCAATCTCATATGTGTCATATTTATAATCTCATTAACTTGAGAGAAGAGACTTCAAAAAAGTACCCATTATTGGAATTTTTGTAATCCTCCTCCTACTCCCGTTTCTTACCATTCCGCTACCAAAACTCTGTTTTTATCATGTTTAAATATTATGCAGACTAAAGTTCCACACTGACAGTTAATGAGTTTGAAGCAGAAAATCTCATTTTTTCATATATTTTTTTTCTCTTCAGTGCTTGACATCTATTTCATATTACCAGCACAAATAAATGTTATACATAGGCTCTTTCAATTACACTATTTCCCCTTTTACAATCCTTTTTATGGCTATTAAAGTTTATTTCAAGAGACACATTCTCTGGGGTTTTTTTTCTGCTTTCTGGTGTGAGGTTAACATGAGTTATACCCTAATTTATGTTTATTAGTGGGTTATGGTTCTGACTGCATCCTCATGAGAAACATTACTGGCTTCCACAACTACCTTCCTGATGATCATAAAACAAATATTGAACAATGAAGGAAGCTTATAAAAAAGGTCTGTCTAAAATTGGGGAATGGCTGCCTATGGCTGCCTAAGTCCAACATAGATTCTGTGCTGTCTTTTACCACTATGTCTTTAAGATGCAAAAAAGTTTAGATTGGAGCACTGGCCCATCTGTGCCAGTCTTTACCACTCATTCCATGTTGTTTGGAACAGAAGTTTTGACAATAGTCAGAAAAAATAAAGCTCCAGGCAAGGAAATGTCATAGTTATTGTTCCTGCTGACATCAAAAGCAAAAGTCCCACTGACCTCACCAGGAGCTGGATCAATGTCCTGTTCTGGTGAAAAACTGTAGATCTGCCAGTTCTACATGCAGAATTGCTGACATGTTCTGCATTTCTGGCACACAGTCACGGAATCACGGAATCACAGAATCACAGAGTTTCAGAGTTGGAAGGGACCTCTAGAGATCATCTAGTCCAACTCCCCTACTAAAGCAGGATTGCCCAGAGCACATTACTCAGGACTGCATCCAGGCGGGTCTTGAAAATCTCCAGAGAAGGGGACTCCACAACCTCCCTGGGCAGCCTGTGCCAGTGCTCTGTCACCCTCACCGTAAAGAACTGTTTCCGTGTATTTGAACAGAACTTCCTGTGTTCTAACTTGTGCCCATTACCCCTTGTCCTGTCACTGGGAACCATTGAAAATTCCACTTAATGGGTGAATCTGACACTTTCTTCTTGGACTCAATAAGGTCTTCGGTTTCTGTCATGTGCCCTGCCTGCTAGGAGATGTTGTTAACAGTATGACTGAGTCTGGGAATGTTTTGCCTAGTGGGGAAAGGGTTTTGGGCTTCAGTCTCTATGCACATAATAAAAAAGGAGTAAAGTCCCTAAAGATGGCAAGGGATAGGACCAAGCACTTTGTCATGTCCCTGCATGCAGCTGGTCTAATTTCTAGTCAACAGAATTTTAGCCACCCAGGGAACGTTTCACTGCTCTGTGTGGCACGGGACAACTAATTAAGATCATGCTCCAGGAAGATGTGAGATTTCACTTGCCTTACACAGGGATTGAATCAGATCTCATGCAGCCTGAGTGGATGCTATATCACAGAGCTGCTGGAAACCGGGGCATGCATCACTGCCAGCCACAGAACAAAGGAATGGAGGTTAACACTCAGTCATCATTGGCTGTGTTAGGCATCTTGTTGAAGAGACTTTGATGTATCCCATTTTGAAGAAAATATATTTTGTGGGGATCCTGGACACCTAAATACAGGGCTCTGGATTCTGCTACCTGGCCCAGGAACACACATTCTTCTGTGAAACTGTTCCTACCTATGTGTATTTAAATAATACTGAAATACTTACATCTTGTTATACTTGATTCCCTACTCCTTTTCTTTCTGTGTACACAGAAACCAATAAAGAGATGCTAAAACCAGAGTAATGCAGAGATAAGTCACAATCCCAGTAAATACTGAGCAGGCAAACAGGAGTCCTATTTGAGCGAGGACTGAAAAGTTAGGCTTCAGTTATCCAGCCATGTTTATCATTCTTACTTCGTACTATTTACTTATGAGGTGAAAAATCACCTACGTCCAAGTATCAGTATACGAGTGAAGCATAAAGAAATTTTTGCTTCCAATAGTTCTGCCAATACAATAAATCTTGCCTCTGCAGCTGTAGACATGACCTTCCCTTTAGACTCAGTTATCTCTGTTCTTGTCTCAGTTACACAGAAAGGGACTTCAGAATGAAAACACTGTCAACATAAGCAGGTCAGTACTAGATCACTGAGGGTAATCTAGACTTTTCAGGGTGTTGATTCATGACCTTTTAAAGCTATTTATTCCAGGACAAAATATGGTACAAGCGGTCATCAATGAAAGTGAATGCAGAGCTTTATTTAGGTGCCGGCTCATGCTTATCTTGCACAAATTTAAGTGACTACAGTAACTGTCAGCAAGGGAGAATCTGATCCCAGGAAATTATTTCTTTCTAACTTGCAATCACCTTTAGGCCTGTATATTTTTTGAACTGTCCATGGCTAACATTACAGATGGACTTTTTTTTTTATACAAGCTATTATAAACTAGAGATCTTGCATGAATAAACAAAGAGAAAAAAGGTGCATGCCCTAATTATTTTGTTTATCTTTTGAAAATGCTTCTTACCATAATGTTTTTCATATTTCCATAAAAATAGAGTGGTGATGGTGTGATTAGATAGTTAAGTTACTTTGTCATTAAAATGATTCCAGCAATAGGATGAATAATGCCAACTGGATACCTGAGACAGCCTTGATCTGAAGAGCCTGTTACCTACAGACAGAGATCAGAAGGGGAATAATAATATACAAATTACATACAATTTACACAAATAAAATAATATCTATATAATTATAAAATATATAAAATTAAAATGTATTAAAAATCGCTGTAAACCAAATAGCCAGAGTGAGTTTTAGAGGTAACCTGAACATGGATAAGGTAGGGTTCTCGGGGTTGTAACGTCGCTTGAATCATGAATACAGGGAGATACATTTGTGACTAGAAAGAATTATTATATCAAAATCTAATGAATATACGTGCTTGTGAGCACTGCCAGAGTGGAAGCAAATGGGATCAATACAGGAAAAGAGTAAGCAAAGAGAGGTTTGAGATTTGCTATAGTGAGTGGAAAGAAAGCACAGAGAATTTAAGATGAAATTTTAAACTTTTTTAAGCAGAGGTTAGCAACAATGTTGTGCAGAAACTAAAGAAAAGTAAAATAGGAAGATGATCTCATGATAATCAATATAAATGAGAAGAAAAAAAGAGAGACAGCTGTAGAAAGAGAGTACCTTGGAAATACTGAGGGAGGGAGAGTGACTAAGATATGACCTGGAAGGGAGTTACAAAGTCACCAATATGGCATAGAAATTGTTGCTCAAACCCATGCTGTCCCATGGGATTCACTGCTGTAACAGTCACAGGAGTACCATCAAGCCTTCAGGAGACTTAGATAGTACCCAGTTTAAGTAAGACAACATCATAAATATGATAGAGGGTGCTTTTCAAAAGGGCAGACTCATGAAGTCAGTAGTGGAGACTGCTGAAAGACATAACTTTTAAGTACATCACATGCTTTTAAACATATGACCCCAAATACCTATGGGAAATCATAATTAAAATGTGGTCTTTCAAATTGCTCACTCACACAGACTATTTATTTTGATTCCGCAGACTCATACATTGATGAGGCACTGTTGTCTCTGGTTGTACGAGGGATTTGAAGTGAAATGAGATGGTCTTCAAATAGTCAGGAAAATTAAAATTCTTCACTTCTATGGAAAAAATGCACAAGAAAGAATGATTTTCTGGATTTCACAAGATTTTTCCCCCGCCCTGTTGCAGATAGAATCATGCACTTCACTTGTAAGAGAGAAACAGCAATATGTTCATTGATATGAAACAATGATTTAACAAAGTTGATAGTAGGTCTGACAGTTTAACAAGATTCGATGGCAAGGTACATGTGGTTATTTACTGCATAGAGGACAGGGTCAGACAGAACTGTCAGGGAGACCTTCCTGTTGAGTCAAGGTTTCAGAAAGGACCCCCTTGCTTTCTAAACTCCTCAGAGAGGAGTCTGGCTGCAGCTGGATCCAGTCCTAGTCCCAGACTTGGACAACGGTTTACATCTAAAGGATTATATGTGCACAATCAATCCTTTATATCACTTAGCTAAGATTTCAAAGTTTAGCATGCTATAAACCACTTACTGAGGATGTGTTGCGGCAAGGAATCTCCGAACCTTGAGGAGTAATCTTGAGCTGCGTCCCTATTCAAGGGGAGATCCTGGCATGCAGCCCACTGCTGTGCAGGAGAGCTCCAAAGGCTCTCAGGCTGTTCATTATTTACAGGTGTAAGATGATTGATTTATAGTCATATTTGCATATTGACTATAGTAGTACCAGTATTGTGGTGAGGTGGGCGCATTGCTCAAGTTTGGCTGTTGTGTTCTTATCTGTCTCCCTGAGACCACCTTTGAGCCCCAGATGCTGCCATCATGACTACATGTACCCATTATGACCACCATGGGTGGTTATCGCTTGGGCAGGGTCACAGGAGATAAAGATCAGGCTGGCGCCTGGAGAGGGGGGGAGCACACGGTCACCCACACTCCCTCCCTTCCCCCAACTCACACAGTTGGTTCAAATTAAACTGAACTCACAATATTTTGGTATTGAAGAACACATCATAAAAACCATGAAGAACAGTGTAGATGCTTGTGATGGAAAAAGATTGTCCTTATGTAGGTAAATTTAGGTAAAGTAGTTTTCACTTAGATAAGATCCTTTTCTTAAATACTGATACCAAAGGGTCATTCTGGTTAAAGGCAATGATGGGATAGTATCCATTCACTATTTTCATTTTGGTAACAATTTTAAAAGTGATTAAAAGTTACAGGAAAATGAAGTTGCAGATCCCACTTCCCCTTACAGTTAGAGTCCGGCTCTTTCAAGGGGTCTAGGAGACTGTATTTTTATATTCATATTACTGTTGGCTTATGCTAACATGTATGAGAATTAGATGAAAATTTTTTATTTTAGTGTTTCCAAATCATCCTACATCTTCTCAGCTGACTCAAATTTCAACAAAAGCTTCCCTAAGTATCTCAAATGTGAGGAACCCTTAGTGAATGGCCATCAGTGAAGATGCTGGCTTAATGGTTTTGTCCAGTGTCATCTCACAGGCCCCAGAAAAGAGAACAGGATGGAATTTAGCCCTCTGACCTGGAAATCTCTTTTCCTCACTTAGCAACGACCTCTTCTTCTCCTGAAGATCTGCCTAACTCATGCCTAACTTCTGCAGCTAATGAGGATAAGGTTTAGCAAGCCCAATCTGTTACCATATAACCCTGATTCAATTATGGAACATGCTACTAGTGCAGTGGATGAAAATAAATACACTTTAAAAAGTATGCTATCATGTGACAACATTGGTATTTTCAGAAACTTTAGTCAAAAATCACCTCTACTCCAACAAACTTTGCATAAATTCCTTATCAGAGATAAACCAGCATATTTTGCCCGGATCCCTTCCTTAGAAATGGCAAAATAATTTGTTTTGAAACTCTGTAAGACAAAACAAAGTTTTGTGTGAGCACTAGAAACACTAAAGCTGGGGCACTACAGGTTTGTATCCTATATTCCCTAAAGCCCATCACTCCCATATCTTCGCTCATTTTTCCATTCAGCCACCAGTCTTCAAGAATGTTGAAGAAATTTCATACTTTTGAGACCCATAATTCTCTGGAAAGATGGAGGCTTGGCTGAAATTAGCCAAGGTACTAAAAATAGGGAAGAGGAATTACAGATGACGAGTCTGACCACATAAATTTTTTTAGTTATTTTGTTAAGGAAATAAGAGAATAAGGTCATAATATTGACATAACCAGTAAAACACAGCCAAAGACAGTGCATCGACTATTTCAGACTGAACTATTAGTGTGTACAAGACTTAACTGATTTAATATAGGGTCAAATACTGGCAATTATGGGCCACTGATGACTGACAGACCCTTAGAAACACAAACTAATTAGACCATAGTTCCTATACATCAATTCACGGACATACACACAGAAATAAAACCATACAACTAACAGACTAAACCTTGATTACAGCCGAAGCACAATTTGCACTGATGTTTATGAGAGCTTTGGCTAAATAAAATCAGTTTAAATTACACAGTCTAGTGGGTCTTACTTACAGTAAATCTTAGTGACTAAGATAGTCATTCTCTTTATTCAAATTGTCATAAAATAGTGGTAACTGCATTTGAAAAAGGGTAATAAAGCTGTTGAGATATTTACTCTTGAACATAAGGTCCTGCTTCTAAGAAGAACAAGAGGTTTTACAACACACCATGAATAAATGTATTTATTTTAAAAAAAAATATTGCAAGATTGACTTTAGTTCTTGTAAAAACTGATAAATATGAATGTGAAGATGAATAAAATATAAGGTCATCAGCAACTCACCCTATTTGATGAACTTTGATCATGTAATAACGTTTGCATTTGTTTCTCAGATATGAATGGAGATGGAATTCAAGATAAGTTATTAATCATAATTAAACTGACTATGACAGGTCTATGCTGACAAATTCTTAACGACCACAAAGAATGCTTAGCCATAATGAACTGCTTCATTCATTAATTTCCTCATTAAGAGGCCCTCCACTTAATAAGTTCAGTAAAAAGTTGATATAATATTGTATTTGTATTCTCTTTTTTATCAATTTCCACTTCAGTGGTATATTATTTGGAAAACGAAATAAATAATTTAAAACATATAATTGCTTGTATATATTCATATAGTAATTCCCTAAGCGATGCTGTGTTTATAAGTTGTCAGTGTGCATATTAATTTGTCATACCCACAATCTCATGTTCATTTATTTACTACTAGCCATTGAGAAGCAGATTAAAAAGGACATGCTGCCCCTTCTTTGAAAGTTTTATTAAGGCCAAGTAGGCCAAACAGTATATTCCAATTGAATCCTGCTAGTTGTCAGGACTTGAAAATTACTAATTACTGTTCTAAGTGACTTAATATGTTTGTATGCATGATTATTTATGAATACATGTTAAGTGCTGCATAATATAACACCTTCTCATTTCAATATTAAAACTTATTAATTGTTCAGTATGTACAGGTTCATATGAACAAGTTTGTACCATTAATTTACTGAAATGCGTGTCTTATTGATAAAAACTGGTGATGGCCTGTTGTAGAATAAACAAAAAATGAACTAAAAAATACATCTTCCTTTTCCTTGTTCTTCTCCTCTTCCCTCCTTCTCACCACCAAACCAGACTCTCATAAGTATCTATACCACTACTACCCAGAGAAGTTAGTAGCTAACCTTCTGTTTTCCAAAACAATAGCAGCGTGCACACACACACACTGCACATAACCAAAGAAAAAAGTATATTGTTCCTGCCTTTCCCAGAAACTACTGAGAATCATCGAGTCATTGAGGCAGGAAAGGACTTACTAAGATGATCTTGTGCACACCTCTGCTGAAGAAGGGTGACCTAGAGCAGGTTGCCCAGGACTGTGTCCACTTGGGTTTTGAGTATCTTCCCCAGAAGAAAACTTCTGAACCTCTCAGGGCAACCTATGCCAGTGTTTGGCCACCCTCACAGTATAAAAATCTTTTCTTGTCTTCAGATGAATTGCCATGTTTTTTAATTTGCCCATTGCCCATTGCCCCGTGTCCTGTCAGTGGCACCAGTAAGAGAAGTCTAGCTCCCTCTTCTTTATTCCTTCCCATCAGGTGTTTACATTCATGGATAAAATCTCCCTGAGCCTTCTCTCCAGGCTGGACAGTCCCAGCTCTCTCAGCATCTCCTCACATGAAAGGTGCTCCTGTTACTTTATCACCTGTGTGGCCCTGCACTGGACTTATTCCAGTATGTCCATATCTTTCCTTTACTGGGCAGCCCAGCACCACACCCAGCACTTCAGGTGTACCTCACCAGTGCTGAGTAGAGAGGAAGGATCACCTCACTCAGTCTGCTGGCAGCACTCTGCCTATTGCAGCTCTGGTGGCTGTTGGCTTATGTTCAACTTGGTGTCCACCAGGACCCTCAAGTCCTTTTCTGCAGATGCTTTCCAGCTGAGCAGCCCTCAGCCTGTACTGGTGCATGACGTTGTTCCTCCCAAAGGGCAAATCTTTGCATTACTGTCCACTTAACTAACCTGTACTTTGTCAGCTTGTTTATGAGGGTGCTACAAGAGACAGTGTCAAATGCTTTACTAAGCTGAGGTAAACAACAGTCACTATCCTCCCCTTGTCCACCAAGGTAGTCACCTCATTGTAGAAAGCTCTCAGGTTTTACTGGTTGAAAGGGTATCGAATAAAGTCAGTAACCCTCTGCTGCTTTTTGCACTAGCAGCAGAAAAACACCCAATAGCAAAAACCCCCATGGTATTGCGATTCTTGCATGTGTTCTTTGTTTACAGTTCCTGCGTCTGAGCCTAGGGAAGAAGAATCGAAGATTAAATTGTAAAACTGTGTAATTTAAATGATGCTGTTAAAAGATAAGATATCCTGCAACAATTTTTCTCTGAAAATCTAAAATCTTAGAGCTAATCCCATATGTTCATGGAAATGTGATTGTAGTGTACAGGAGAACTTGAAAAAAATTTATCTCCTGGGCCCATTGAAGACCTTCAAGACCAGCTCTCTTGCTGATGAACTGTTAACTGGTAAAAGGCCTATATGCAATTTTTTTTTTTTTTTTTTTTTTTTTTTTTTTGCCAAGAGTCCCACTGCTGGGATGGAAGCTTTTCTGGGAACTGAAGAGGAAGGTGGTGTACACCTAGGAGATGCCTTAGAGTGGAAAATGCTATAAAGCAGTGGACATCAAGTAGTTTAAGGAGTTAAAAGAAACACAAACGCAATTGACATTCAAATCTGAAATTACTTTCTCAGTATTATTTACAATGTACCTGTGAAGAGTGAAGTAAAGGAGCTTCTGCCCCAGCACAGCCTCTGATGAATGGACCCTAATGCAGCCGGTGACACTAATACTTTACAATGTTCAAGCACAGCAACACCTACTAATTCCGTATGAAAGTCCTTATGATCTGTATTAAGCAACTCTTTACAACTTCCTGTATTTCTTTATCAGAATTGTAGGTGTAGACATGAAGCAAGTAACAGTAACAATGTTTGTAAAGTAAGGTTTTTCTATAAAAAGAGGACTAAGCCTCAAAAAACAAGCTTAGCAGAAGTTATTGTGTTTGTTGCCTTGAAGATAAATGGCCAGTCCTAACTGCTTGTCCGAGAACAGATTTGACTGAGATTCCTACTCAAAATCTGTTTTAATTACTTTTATGTATCTGAAAGAAGAGTTTAGCAAACTGATTCTACATCTTCAACAGACAGCTACTCACAGCTGTTCCAGATAAGAACATTGTCCTGCAATTACAAATAAACCCACACACATTATAAATGTTTCAGGTATTTTTGCTAAATTGGAGGCCACTGCAAAAAGATGTTAAGATAATAAATCTACCAAATAAACATATTCTCCTGGCACTCAGCAGGGCCCCGCTTGGGATCATTTATCTCCAGTTCATTATCTTGTCTGCATTATTCAGAAGCCTGGTTCATGCTCAATGGGCTTCCAGCAACTTTTAACGGCTGAAGTTTTCCTCAGTTTTGACTTACTCTCTCACTTTGTAATAAAAAGCTGAAAGTTGCTCAAATTGCTACGGTGAATTAATGTCATTAATGCTATAGTTCAGTGTTCCTTACTTATATGGTATTGCGAATGTTCAGCTTGGAATTAGCTAATATACATGTCAAGTTTCCATTTAAGCATCATTACATTCATTTTCACATATGAATAACAGTTGTTTATTTAAAAGGCATGTGACGCACCCTTGAAGTATATATGTATGCACACACACGCTTGTGAAATTATTATTGTCTTAAAAATACATATTTTATTTTACAAAGATTTATTTTATCTACAAAGATGAACAAGATATCAATATGTTGAAATAAAAGTCTGAACAAGTATTTTTATTTGCATATACTTATATTTTCTTGGTATGTAAGAGTGCTTAAAAATACACACAAATATGTATCAGATCATGTATTCCTGAAACATGACCAGGACACATTTCAATATAAATATGTCAAAGGTATCTTTGTAGCAGGGGTGGGTAACAAGGTGGCTTCTGTGGAATGATGCCAGAAGCTTCCCCCATGTCCAACAGAGCCAGTTCCAGCCAGCTCCAAGACAGACCAGCCTCTGGCCAAATCTGAGCCCATCTGCAATGGTGATAGCACCTCTGTGATAACATATTTAAGAAGGAGCAAAAATGCTGCTCAACAGCAGCTACAGAGCGGAGTGAGAATATGTGAGAGAAACAACTCCACAGATTCCAAGGTCAGCGAAGAAGGAGGGGGAAGAGATGCTCCAGGCACCAGAGCAGAGATTCCCCTGCAGCCCATGGTGAAGGCCATGGTGAGGCAGGCTGCCCCCCTGCAGCCCATGGAGGTCCACAGTGGAGCAGATATCCACTTGCAGCCTGTGCAGGACCCCACAAGACAGCAGGAGGCTCTGACCCCGTGGAGTGCCCATGCTGGAGCAGGCTCCTGGCAGGACCTGTGGACTCATGGAGAAAGGAGCCCACACTGGAGCAGGTTTGCTGGCAGTGATCCTGTCAGGACCCTCACTGGAGCAGTCTGTTCCCGAAAGACTGCACCCCATGGAAGGAACCCGTGCTGGAGCAGTTCATGAAGAACTGCAGCCCATGGTAAGGACCCACTGGTCTGGATGAGATGGAGTTAATTTTCCCCACAGCAGGGCTCATAGCGCTGTGCTTTGCATTGGTACCTACAAAGGTGTTGATAACACACCGGTGTTTTGGCTACTGCTGAGCATCACTCGCACAGCATTAAAGCTGTCTCTCCAACATTCCTCCCCCTCATCCAGCAGGCTGGGGCTGGGCAGATCTTAGGAGGAGACACAGTCAGGACAGCTGACTCAAGCTGACGAAAGGGATATTCCATACCATATGATGTCTGCTCAGCAATAAAAACTAAGAGAAAGGAGGAGAGGAAGGGCATTCATTATTACATTTGTCTTCCAGAGCAACTGCTATGTGTACTGAAGACCCACTTCCTGGGAAGTGGCTGGACATCACCTGCTTTTGTTTTCCTTTGTTTCCACATGTGGCCTTTGCTTTTACTTTATTAAACTGCCTTTATCTCGACCCACCAGTTTTTTCCATCTCATTTTCGCACTCCCCTAACCTGCCGAGGAAGGCAGTGATAGAGCGGCTTGGTGAGCACTTAGCATCCAGCCAAGGTTAACCCAGCACGCTCATGCTGGAGAAGTTTGTGGAGGACTGTCTCCCATGGGTGGGATCCCACACTGGAGGAGGGGAAGTGTGTGAGGAAGAAGGAGCAGCAGAGACAACGTGTGATGAACTGACCACAAACCCCATTCCCCATCCCCCTGCGCTGCTCAGGGAGAGGAGGTAAAGAAATCAGGAGTGAAGTTGAGCCCGGGAAGAAGGGAGGGGCGGGGAGAAGATGTTTTAAGATTGGTTCTATTTCTCATTACCCTACTCTGACTTTTGATTGGTAATAAATTAATTTCCCTGAGTTGAGTCTGTTTTGCCCATGGTGGTAATTGGTGAGTGATCTCTGCCTGTCCTTATCTTGACCCATGAGCCTTTAGTCATATTTTCTCCCCCTGTCCAGCTGAGGAGGGGAGGGAAGGCAGGGGATTATAATTTTTTTCAGGCTAGAAGATACCAGTACACATTTTGAATTTATGAAAAAAATCTTTCTTTTTGTCCTAAGGAAAATGGATTTCAGTAAATCTGAATTCCGAATAAATTAATTTGGACGGCATTTCTCAACATGAAATTCCAGGATTTCCAGAGGTTTTTTACGGGAGATGCAACAAAATTCATTCTTGCATTTGCAACAGTTAGGATGCAGATGGAGAAAACTCATACTTAAATACTTACAAAGTAAATACGCAAAATTCTGTTTAGCAGTGTAAAGTTATGTCAGGGGAAAAAAAAAAGTACAAATTCAAGTTTTGTTTTAATCTGTATTTGCCACAGATCTTACTACAGGCAAGATTTGTTTCAGACAACAATGTTTCTCCACGCTGTCGGGTCTGACTGTTCTATCTATTGCCAGAGCAAGCTGTAATTTGACTATTGGTGACATGATTCGACAGGTACGTAAAAGCAGTGGAGACTACATAACCTACATCAGCCAAAAAGCCATATTTAAATGTATGCCAAATGGAAGACCATATACCAATATAAAATCAATATACCTTTTTTTTCTCTCTCGGATTGATTACACAGTAACACAAAAGCTGAAACTTTGGAAAACTGAAGTGGTAATAAATATCCTTATATATCCATGTCAAATTTATTACATACTTATCAATGCAGACTAATTTTAAGGTTTCACTGCTGGGGAAGAATACATTCTACAGTCTAAGGGTCATGCCAGAAAATGTATTTCAGCACCAATTAGTGCAAAGCTGGCAAGTTGGTACAAAGTCCTTTTGTAAGCAAAGTGATTGCAGGAACTACCAAGAATGCATGCAAACACAGAATAGAGGTAAAAAACAATTACACAGAAGAGCTAATAAAGGTAGCTGAGGAACCTAGCAAATGCCAATCATTTAATCCTATCAATTTTTTACAATTAAACAACCACCAAACTTCTAATAACAAGTGCTGGGATAACAGCACTGACAACTCTGAAAAATAAAAGTGTTGTGAATCAGAAGGAATTTGCAAAGAATCAGGCCCTCACCCTTCTTCATTAAGAATTTTCCATTAGCACAACTTCTTTCGTGGTGTCATTCAGTAGTTTGACCACACCATGATCCTCCTACAGAATTAATAGTTGAACTTTTCATTCCTGTTTCCTTTCTAAAAATATATGAAAATGAAAAAAAAAAAAATAGCAAAAGAATTCTGCTTTGGAAAGCAAGAAGAGTCATAAAACTATTTTTAACTCTGTCTCACATCTATCTGAATATCAGTAACTGCAATTTGTAAGCTGTGCACTGGTATTGTATCCACCTCCCTGGAAGGAGACACCCACACAGAAGCTGCAGATAAATGAAAAAACTTACAGAGGACAACTCCACTCATGCTTTTGAACCCTTGAACATCTAATAGCATACCAAGAGGAAAGAGGCCCAACAGGGTAAGTGAAGAAGGTACTTGGTACTTCAAGGTACTTGAAGAAGAGACAAAGAGAGCGGAGGAAAAAAGCAGAAATATTGCAGATCTTGGAGCGCCTGTATCTGAGGAAGGAAGTCACTGTGTGAGGACATGAATTTTGGTACGGTAAGTATAATTGTCTGCTGACTGATAACAGAGACTTGTTGAGATGTGGACAACAGAAATGTATTTAAAATGAAAAATGTATGGTATTAAAGAGCTGACAAAAATAAAGCCAGGCTTTAAAACACACTTGAGCTGCAAACCTGAGATTTTCTCTTGCACCTGGCATGCTGAGAAAAAAAGCAGAAGCTAAAAAATACAAATGCATATATAACAGTACTGTTTCTTAAAGTGTCCCTTCTCACTGAGATAAACTTGGTATCAAGAAAATACAAAAGAGTTTTAATATTGACCAAAGGGGCTCTTGCAGTTTTTGGTACTTCTTTCGGCTACGTGAAGACACAAATTTTTTATAGCCTTGCCTAATAGAGATGATCAATTTATTTCAATGTGACTAACATACATTTAATGGAACATCAACAACATAAACATTTTTAAAAATTATTTTCAAAAGTATAGTTTTCTCAGGCTGTGGTAAAACCAGTTTACTGTATAGATGTCTTTGAATAACAGAATAAGTCAGAGCTGTGGTGCATTGGTTTATATCATCATCCCCCTACTGATTAAGCAATCCAGCAAGAAATTGTGATATTACAACAGTGAATCACTCTCAAGAGGCTTTACATTCCACTGTGTACTAAGAAATTAATTTGAATGGGATTAGAAAAGACTATGTGAGAGAGCACTAATGGTAATGATAGATAAGGTAAACCAAAAATAGAAATAAGAGACAAAAACTATGAAACATTACTAGACATGAGAATTCATCACTCATATAGTCAAGAAACCAATCCAGATGTTCTCACGCTTCACGATTTGCATTTATTATGTGACAGGGTTTTTTTTGTTAGATGCAATATGCCTTCAAAATCAAAGTCTAATTTTAATTTTTTCATTTATATAATTTTGCAGAGTTGCTCATCCTCAGAAACAAATACTAGAGTAGCTAGAGTAGCTGTGCCAGCAGTTGAATAATACATGTTCTGTCAAAGGTTGGTAAAGAGGGAGAACATATCAGCTGTAAAGAGACAAATGCAATCACACCAAGAGTTATCAGCTTTATGAACTGAGGAGTCTTGACACTACTTGACATTCATTCTCAATTACCAATCTCTGGTTTCTCCCCTTGAATGAACAGCACTACAAAATATCTCAGCTAAATGAGTGGATTTTGTGAACCCATCATGGTGTAAGTAGCATGCTTCACTCTTCAATGAAGTTGAGTTAGCCAGCAAAGCACTAAATGCTAATTTATATTTGACAGTGGACACAGACTTTTGAAAATGCACCTTTCCATTCTTTCAGATGTTTAGTTTTGAAGAAAGCACTCACTGTTTTGTTGCAATAATGCTGAATATTGGAATTAGTTTTGAAAAAAAGAACATTTAACTTATGGCTCTTTGCAGTAGCAGATGACTAAAAGTGTTAATTGTCCTCTTCACATTTCTTCCAATTATGACTTCAGGTAGACTTGTTTGGAGGATAAGTTACACTGTGTATAAAATGTTCTGGAAGAACAACATGTTCTTAGACCTGCATATTGATTTGAGGTAAAGTGTTTATTTTAGAATCATTGTTATAGCTTATTTATATTAGGAAACTAGTGATGTTTCTTGTGGAATTCATCAGTCACTTCATGAACCAGAAAATCAGTTGATCAAACCGATCAACTGATCTAGCAGAAAAAATTATAGAATTACTTCCTGGCTAAATTCTGACTTCTATCTAACTTGTCTCTAAACCAGAAAGGTGATTAGAATTAGACTGCAGAATCGATTAAAAAGGCTGTGAAACTTCCTGAACTGAATTTAATTTTGGAAATAAATCATACCCAGTTTTCAGTAGTATCCAATGACCAGCAGACAGCTAGGTATAACAATTCATTTTCTTTGCTGTTCAATCTTATAGTATTGATGGGTGATACTTCCACTGAAGACACTTGGATATTTGCATTTTTCAAAGCACTAATTTTGTGTTCTGTTCTTCTACTAGCTGGATGGCATTCAGATCCCTGACCAATATTCTTACCAACATTCCCCCAATCAGTGCAACACAGAATCTTTCTTACACAAAACATTGAACAAATATGGTCTTTTTTCTTTTGATTCCTGTAAATTTATTGCAGCCACCTAGTTCACCTTGGAATTCACAATTTTTGTCCTTTTTTTTTTCACTACTTTTCCCATTGGACAGCAGAAAAAACCAAAAAGCTTCACAGCTGTTATATTTAGAAGGTAGTGAAGTGGGTTCCTTAACATGCTGTTGCAACACACACAAAAAAATCGTTATCAGTTCAATTGTTGTATTTTTCTTTCATTACCTTCCCTCACTGTATGACTCTTGGACTATCAGCAGCTACAGATTAGCAAATCAAATGTTATGATTTAACAGGAAAAGAACATCAGACAACATCATTATGTCACTGAATAAACATCAGTATACCACTGTATAAAACCCGTGGCTCATCTGCATCTTTGTTGTGGTTTAACCCTGTCCAGCAACTAAACAACAAACAGCTGCTCGGTCCCTCTCCCCGGTGGGATGGAAGACAGAATCTGAAGAGCAAAAGTGAGAAAACTCGTGGGTTGAGATAAAGACAGGTTGATAGGTAAAGCAAAAGCCACGCACACAAGCAAAGCAAACCAAGGAATTAATTCACTGCTTCCCATGGGCAGGCAGGTGTTCAGCTATCTTCAGGAAAGCAGGGCTCCATCATGAGTAATGGTTACTTGGGAAGATAAAACGCCATAATTCCAAACATCTCCCTCTTCGTTCTTCTTCCCCCAGCTTTATATGCTGAGCAGGTCATCACGTGGTCTGAATATCCCGTTGGTCAGTTGGGGTCAGCTGTCCCGGCTGTGTCTCCTCCCAACTTTTTGCTTACCCCCCACCTCCCCACCCTCTGGTGGGGTGGTGTGAGGAGCAGAAAAGGCCTTAACTGTGTAAGCACTGCTTAGCAATAACTAAAACTTCCCTATATTATCACCAGCAGTTTTTTATCAACAGTGTTTTCAGCACAAATCCAAAACACAGCCTCATACTAGCCACTATGAACAAAATTAACTCTATGCCAGCCCAAACCAGGACAATCTTGAACAGATAAACTGGAAAAACAAAATAAAGACAATGAGGATAATCAAAGTTATGCGATGGCTTGTCTTGAGGAGAAACTAAACAAATTAATATCTTTCAGGCTTATAAAAGCCCAGATGAGGCAAAATATGCAAAAGACTTAAAATAACGAGTGGCTTCCAGGTCTCTTTTGATGATACCTAAACCTTACATCAAAATAGCTACACTACAATTCTTTAAATTTAAACTCTTTGAAGGATGCTGATATCACAAAACTATTATTTAATGATGTGTGAGGTTCATTATATTTCTCCCAGCTCCTCTCTGCTCCACTGTAATTTATATTAAGTAGAAAGCACTTTTTCTCTCTTTAAGTTCAGCAAGATCTGTTGAGCTATCTACTCAAAGCCAGCTTTAGTGTGTGGCCCAGTATGTGATTTCCAGAAAGGAGTTTAAATTATTCCAATGAGTTCCTGTTCACAAATGTTCTATTCTAATAAAAATGTGCAGAGAGTATAGTCTGCATTTACTCTTGCCTTTCTACAAATTGGTGTTATATACAATACCCAATATAAAACCTAGAAATCTGGCATTAAACCTCCTGCACCTGTACTTGCTGGTTCATTGCTGTAGTCCCAAGCTGGGTTCCCATCCTCCCTGCAGAACAAGAAACAGGCTGACATACTGAGGAGAATCAAACCTCAGTATTAAGTGTTCCCACCAACCTCCATGGAAGCACTACCCTCATTCTGAGCCACCCTGTAATCAACATATGAGGTATCTTCCATCACCATTAATACTTTCAACTGTTGATATGCTTATTCAGAAACAGTGTCTGTCTTCCAAACACATGTTGCAGAAAGCTTCGGAGATGGCAGTATGCAGAAAATAAATCATTATACATGTGGGTTTGCATTATCAGGGAATGTATTAGACAGATCATTGCATTATTTGTTTGGCATAAGCACACTGACAGCCCCTCACAGCATCAGTCTTTTCAAATGGATAAATCTGTTTGAAATGGATTAGCCCTCTTACTTCCCTGTGCAAGAATAATGGTACTGATGCAAATGTAAATCAGCTCTTTTCTGTTACACATTACATTCAAAGCAAATGCTTGCATTACAAAGGATATTGATTTGCTCTGAAGGTGTGAAGTGGTTTAGTGGTACAAAATTCTAGTCAACACTTGCTGCCATCTTCTGGCTTTATAAAAATCCACAAATGTATTTTAAAATGCAAAAGAAGATACTCCTTTGGGACAGACAAAGAATGAAATAGCACACTTTAAAAAATCTACTATCCAAATTCACAGCAATGTTCGTATCTCACAGGTGCAAATCTACTAAAAGCACACGTGAAGTATTGAGTTTTGACAACAACAATAAAAAAAAGGAATTAGGGCAAAAATATTTATAATGCAGTCATGCTTTATAGATACTAAAAAGAAGAGATTTTTACTACTGGTAAATTACCAGTGACACACATTATGTTTCATTATACAATGTCCTATGTGATACATGCCTATTCTTACTGATACATTATGTGCTGTATTTTTATGCCATATAGAAGTTTTATGTTTGTATAAAAAACAGATACATCAACAAAAAAAAAAAAAGGAGATTAAATGGGCTTTGGGCTTAAGCCCTTTTGACACTGGGAGCGTGTTACCCTTTTGGACACTGAAAGTCAAGCTTAATGCAGTCCTAGGAGAAGTGGAAAGGAGAATTCTAAAGAATTCAGAAAGGAGAATTCTAAAGAAATCAGGAGAATTCTAAAGTAACTTCCAAGGCACAAATCAACAAGAATTCCGCAAAGGTATGAAATGGGAGACAAGACCCTCAGTTCTGAGGTTAAAAACACCAGAAGACATGTAGGTGCAAAACAATGGCACAAGGGCTCACGAGCTAGCTCCAAATAAACTAGTTCTGGAACTCGACAAGGAATTTTCTAGGAAAAGACATTAATTAGCCTGGACACACGACCAAGCTAATGGTTTGGTAATCCAAAATGCATGCATGATACCACACCACAATTTATGAACGTATCATTTTCTTTAGCATGGTGATCACTTCAGATCTGCCTTGTTCAGTTTGAAAGTGTCATTTTCAATAAATCCTTTGGCTTGGTGTTCATTAACCTGTTAAACAACCTCCTCTGCATGTGCATACATGTACTAAATGACACTGAAATTCACAAAACTACTGTTATCTAGTTGTCTAAGCCTATGATTCCCTAATGATGTCTAAACTCTATGATTCCCTGCTGTGATGCAAGAAACTCCCTAAAGTAGGAGTGGTTTAAATGCATTTCACTGGGAAGACTCTGAAGCATGGGAGACAGCCTGCTTTGCTTGCTGCATAGAGCAAGCTGCCTACATTTGGCCAACCTGCTTAAAGAGTAAAACCTCAACATGCATTTAGTGTCCTAGTACTTCAGTTCAATTCCTAAGCGTCCCTTCCTTACTGCTATGCTTCTCCAAATAATGTATGGCCAGCTTGTGGCCGTGTCTTTAGAAGGAGGATTTTAACAGGCATCCACGCATGTAGATTAAGACTTACAAAGTTGAGCTGAGCAACTTCAGGTACCTACGACAAGCTAAACTTTAGGCATTTTTCAAGAGTTATTTTTCCAACTACAGAGGATTGCCCAGTGGAAGTCAAAATAAGAAGAGAGACAATTTCACAAGCAGATGACCATTATTTGAGTTCTGGTCCTCATATTTTTTTCTCATTGAAAATATTACTTGGCTTCAGGGGTCTGCAGACAAATAAGGTCAATTCAGTACCCTGAAATAAGTGAAAAAATCGCTAGACAGAATTCTACATCATATTATCAGGGAGAAACCAAGAAGCAGCCTAGAAATGTCTGTTTCGAATCAGTAGCCTGTCCTTTGAACAGTTTAACCAGATCTCTTTTTGAAAACTTAGAACAGAGAATAAACAGATAATAGTTTCCACTACCTAGAGGGTCTGAAAGTTCTTGATAAATTCTCTTACAAAAGAATACTTAGGTCCCTAGTTGACCATACGATGAAATACTGTCGCAATATTAGAAAAGAAGGTAAGAGATGTAAAATGATAAAAATAATCATTGTTCAAGATGTGGAAAGTTTAAAGAAGAGGTGATTCAAAGATGTACACAGGTGTCGATGAATCTAGTGTTACTACCTACTACTGATCAAATAAATCAAAAAGTACACTTATATTGGTCACCAAATCATGTGCTACAATCAGGACTACACAGTACTAGAAATAATTTAAAAATTATCTAAACAAACAGGTCACACTTTTTATTCATCATTTCATAAGAAAAATAAATAATCCATCATTCTGAGTTTTCACTTTGACACCTAAAACATTTAATGGCACAAATAAAGAGGAAAAATCATGCTAACAATACTTAACAATTTACTATAATGTATAAAAAGTAAAGGACAACCTCAGGCTCCCTAATACCAATTTAGGCATTGTTGTGCAAGGGGCAAGTGGTTTTGGCTACAGTATCAAGTTGCAAGGGACAATGCTCAAACAATATGTACATGCAAAATTTATGCTTTGAAGGTGTCTGGGTGTCTGTTTTTCCATGTTTCTTCACTACATTTCCCACACGGCCCTTCTATTTCTCAGCAGTGATGACTTCAGGCCTCCTAAACAGTTACCCGCCACAAGTTATGAGCTGCTTTGGTGTACGTCTGCACTCTAGTGCTTTTCTCATATACTGATAAAAGTAACCATGGACTTTAACTAGACTACCTGGGCTAGGAGTTTTAAAATTAATTGAGCTCTAGTGTCATATGGATTTTAACTACAGTGGTCCGCCACTTCTCTAACTGGAGTACAAGTGCCCATACATCCTCTTCCTATGAAAAAGCTCACACAGGGAACTACTGGCTTCAGATTTGCCACCTGAGCCACGGAGTCGAAGCATCTTCATTTACAACTGCAGAGCAAGTAACTGTGCAGAAAGACCAGGAATTAAGACATAGCAGGGATGACTCCAGTCCCTCTGGGCTGAGCAGACACGGGCAAGTCCACACCCCATTGCGGCAAGGGTAGTCACAGTCTGCATCCAAATGTTACTTTAAACAACTGTTTTGCCAGTTGCCAGGGCCTGTCTACAGGGCCTCTCCACAGATTACAATATCAATGACTTTTTAAAAGGGGACAGAAATGTGGCATTAACCCCTAGGACTTCTGTAAATTATTTTTAGCATCCACTTTGGCTTCCTCACCCTGTGGACAAAGAGAAAAACCTGCAATATTGCCTTTGGTAACAAGTTCTATCTTCTCTTCTCGGCCTTTAACCTATAGTACCTAAGGATAGAAACAATATGGGAAGATCACATAGTCTTGCTCTACCTTCGTCCATATAGAACTCACCCACTCTACTAGATGATTGCAGTGCTGCCAAGGGCTCTTACCAAAGGCCAACTCCACGTGAAATGTAACTGTCCTTCTGCTGTGAGAATTTATGTTTTCCCTGTCCCTTAAAAAGGGACATAAAACAAGTTAAAATTATTCATGTTAATTGTAATTATTTGCTGAATGTATACTACCATAAAACGCACGAGCCCATCAATCCAGTACTATGCTGAGAAATCTGCGTATACCCACCAGGTGGTGCTGTCTCCGTCATTTAACAAAGACGGCTGGTAACTCAAGTTTCCTTAACATTACTACCTAAATTGCTCACTCATTCCGATTCCTGCAATCTTGTGAGTAAAACACCAAGTGCCAAGTTCAAAATCCAGAGGTTCCATTATAGTTAAGGCTTCCCACTAGCGTTTGAGCTTTGCCACTCTTTTTTTTTTTTTTTCATATGTAGTCTTGCCTTTTAAGATCTTTTGTTTTGGTTTTACTACATTCCTATCAGCTGACCCATGACACAGGAGAATTTTAAAAATACAGACATGGCAAAACAGTCCCAGCAAGGCACACTTCATAAGAAGGAGACATATTTTTGGTTTGGCTTAGCCACCCACTGACGTTCAGACCTGACTCCACACACTTGCTTTGGCTCTTGTTTCGCTTCCTACTATTTCCCACACCAAAAAAAACCTCTAGAGACATGCATTTAGCAGACTAAACAGTTTTACAGGTTAAATCTGGTGTACAAACTACCATTTGACTCCTACTACTACTAACCTTCAGCATTGCATTGTACAGTTGCAATAGCACAACTATATTATCTGGCTGAGGTTCAGCAGCACAGCAGAAGTGTGAATGCAGCATAGGAAGCGCAGGCTTCGTTGAAGACTAATTCTCAGTGTTTAATTAAAACACAAATAATATGTGCAACAATTACATATAAATAGAAGCAAAGTGCTACGTGTTGAGCAGGACATGCAGCATACTGTGGGTATTTGCCTCTGCAGCACAGTAGGAACATACACTGCGGCTGAACAAATGGAATTGTGCTTCATCCACAGAGAACAGGAGTAAAGAAAAAGATGAGGATGGCCTATGAGTTCTGTGATGTGATTTCTTAAGGAAGTTGTAGATATATTTGTGTCAAAAAGAGGTCTGGGTTATACAAAATAGCAGGTAGTGTACCCTGAGGAGTTCTGTCAATAGCATCTGTATCCTATGAATAATTTTATTAACGCTGGTTTCTCTTGTGTAAATTTGTCATGTCAAATACAGATTACTTGTATTTTCAGCATTCAGAATTGCCCTACTGAGGCCTTGATGCTACTTCTACTGGAATCAGTGGTAACACTTCTGTTCACCTTGCTAACAGGAAGATCATTTAATGACACTAATGCTGATCTTCAAAAACCAGAGAGTAAAAACAAATGGTACTGCAAAACTTGGCTGTTTGGGAACCCAACTCAGAGTGTATGTGATGATCCAGGAAGTGCCACTTTTAAGGTGACTTGCTAAAGTTGCTGCCTTTTTTTTCATGTTTCCTTTTTTTCAATTGGAAGTCTCTAGAGTGATCCTTTCCATGTATTTTATCTATACTGGAATACTAACAGTCAGGATAGAGCCTCCAAATCCTGTGAGTTATAGTAGAAATACAGTAGGAATAGGTTTGAAATGGGTCTAACAACTCACGGGATGAAAGGTGTCAATGTTTCAAGAGCTTTAGTAGAGGAGCAATTGTCATACCATGTATGTTGAAGCTGAGTAGTCCAGTCACTCTTTCCCTTTCCTCTCTCAACTCAAAATTTCAGTTTATCTGATAATACTTTATCAGATAAAACTTATCATTAACTATGCATTTCTACGGAATATTTGGCTTCAGTGAAATCGTATACGTAAAAAGTGGAAAAAATGTTTTGATTGGCCCCAGTAATCAAAGATCTAGAAAAGCAGTAGAGCAAGAACTAAAAGTGGGGAAATTATATTCCAAAAAGTTCAAAACGAAGAATGGATCCTTTATCGAGGAACTTTTTGTATGGGTTAATGGTCTTTCATGATATTTATTTTTAAACTGTAAATCATTTAAACCTATTTATTGGAAAGAATTATTGCTATTATTAAAAAGGTTTTTGTCTGTCTGAAATCGTAATCCATAGGTTTGGAAGTGTACATCAGCATAGTTTATTTTTATTTTTATTTTTATTTTTATTTTTATTTTTATTTTTATTTTTATTTTTATTTTTATTTTTTAAATAGCTATACGGCTATTGGACCTCTCCATATTGTCTCAGTCTCCTTTCAGACCTTTTTCTCTAGACTTGCTTTCAGTCCAGTCACTTTCTGTGGATTCTTAATTTACAACAAATTCTACATGATTCCTACAAATGAAAACACGTCTCCTTCCATCACTTATGAAACCTGGCTATATGTCAGCTCTAAGGAGCATGGATAAACTACAAAAGTCATAAATATTGCTTGAACTAGCCTTATTTTTTCCCAGACAGTAGGGTAGGTACTACATTTAAATTAAAATATTTAAAGATTAAATTAAAGTAATTTCAATATAATAAGATAACATCTCAAGAAAGGTTTCAAACTTTCCAAAATAGTACGCATTAAGAATCAAAGAAATAAAATACATTATACTTTCAATAAATCTATATTGATTTTGAAAACAACACAAAATCCCATAATGCAGGATATAAGCAAATATTTGCAATCTAGCTAAGGATATAACACATCTTCAAATCTGTGTATATCTACTTTTCATGCCACTATCAATACAGATGACATACTGAATGTGTATAACTTATAAACCTCCCCCTGTAATTGCAAGAAATACATGTGAGTTTAATCCTAATACCCCTGTCTAAAACAAAGCATACCCTGGCCTATTAGAAACTTAAGCGATCTACTTTACTTCATATTCTGCTCAAAGGGAAGATGGTGCCCTTTTACTAAGATTAAATTTTTACATCAACAATAATTTCTCAGACTAATCTACTGGTTTTGATTGAAATCAGGGCTTTATTTCTGATGCCTTTTGTCACCTGACAACCACTTTCATGAATTAAGAAAAAATCAAAGACATAGAACAAAATATGCTCAGTGTCAGATTTAAATTTATCCTGCCAACAGTGCCACACCGGTATTTCCAGATGGTAAGACAAATGTGTGTTACTTTGTACATGCAAACATAGTATTTCCAATTCTATTTTTATTTCTATGCCATGTTGCTTTTCATTGCTTATGAGTGATATACCCAATTTAAAATTAAATGCAAATTCTAAAATCTGGTGTAAATTATATTTATTTATATGAGGTATAAAGAAAGTACATATAATGTTAAGTATAGTAAATCATCAGTTCTTTTAATCAACTAGAAGATCTGCCAATATGCCAAACATATTGGAAGAACCTCTTTTGTGTACTGCTGTGTTACACTACAATTCTGTTTAGTCTATTTTCTGCTGACTACACATTGTGTGCTGGGTTTTTTTACTCATGCAATTTGCTTCAAATACCCTAGCAGAAATAATTAAAAAAGAGCTTTTAAATAGTCATTGTTTCTCCTCATTTTTCATAACTGTTTCTCTTGTTTTGCATGGTTCATTTCAAAACAGGTTCCTATCAACGCAGATAATCCTTCAAATATTTATGTTGATTAAAATAAAGCATGAAAACACTGCAATATGCCCATCTGGTGAAAATCAAAGAATATCAACTAACAAAGATGGCAGTTCACAAGAAAGGAACTCCAAATTGCCAAGAAATGTCTCGACTCTAGAAAAGATTCCCAGATTTTTATTCCTCCAAAACTATCAAGACCAATGAATGCTGTAAGAACCTGGCCAATATATCTAACCTCTATACAAATATCCTGTGTCCATTAAAAAAACAAAAGATTTTTTTAAAAAAGTCTCAATTCTTGATTCTGAAAGAAAAAGCATAAATAATAACAACAACAATACTAGTAATAATAATAATGATGATGATGATAAAAATATTGTTCAATTATCAAACTACCAAAATAAAATCAGAAATATGGAAAACATCAGCCTAAATGGCAATGTTCATACTGAATGACACGGAAAAACTGCACAGCAATTGTCAAAACATGGTATTTTTGAATTCCTGGGATATCTGCATACAGGAAAGGAATCTTTACTCCACATAAATTTTACAATTACTGTAAATACACAAAAAGAAACTTCAAAGAAAATCTATATGAAACCTGTTTTAAACAACCATTTGCAGACACTACCACTAAATTCACATGAAACACGTAACAACTACAATATATTCTTACACAAAAGTACTGCCCATTATGACAGAAAAAGGTACCACTGTTCTCCATTTATGAAGAAGTCAGCTTCAAGATCATCACGGGTTCAATTTATTAGTACCAATACTTTTCTAAGCAGTACTTCCAAAACAACTCCACCAAGACTTTGCAATGCAAATCTGTGTCTTCTGCAGAAAAAAATGCTTGTCTCCAGACAGCAATCCTGAGAGACTGATAAAATCTACAAATTCATGCCCTATGCTGCTTTCTGCTCCTGCATTATCTCTTAATTTAATCCAGTGTAATAGAGCACTGCAAAAAGAGAATACCGTGTGGCTTGAAAAAAAAAGGCCTGCTGAGCCTATCTACTGAATATAATTCAGGTAATGCAAATCTTAGAATGTATGTTGTCGGAGTTGAGGATGTTTATGATAAGCAAACGCTTTATTTAAAGCAAAAAAATGTTAACTGTAATATAGTCATATCCCTAGTCCCAGGGAAATGCCAAAAGCAGTAAAGTGCAGTTGTTAAAACCAGCAAAATTCTTGGGTTTAATGAGGATTTCTTTTTTCATGGCATGATGAAAGGAGATCTAAAGTTCTGTCATTTAAAATTAAAGTTCTTAATAAAGGAACTACCATGAAAATTGACACAGTCTTAAGCAAAAATAGTTTTAACTGATGCATTTACTACAGCTTTTTTGTGACAGCAAAATTACAAGACAAGGATTGCAAGTTAGCTGTAATAGGGTAATATGGTCAGTTAGAATAATGATGACCGAGGAACTTAAGGACTTCAGATGTGATATTTAAAAATAACATTTGAAATAGAAGTAATTACATCCATGTGTTATTAGTTCAAATACCATAGTCATAAACTGATTTAGAAACATGTTTTCATGTTGTATGCAACATAAAAATATACATCCAGGTTATGTTGCCAAATCTCTTTGAGATTCATCACTGATCTTATGGGAAATGACTGTAGGTGAGGCAGAACGCATGAGGTACTTTCCAATACAAGTATATGAGATCTGCCAGTGCAAACAACTAAATATTGTTCTTACTCTTCCAGTTGAGGTGACTTTCCACCTAAAACTGTCTGCACAGGTACTCTCGTTTGTATGCGATTACAGTAAAACAAAGTGTGGATGCAATATATTCGGGCTTAATTAGCACCCTTGGTTTCACAAAGTTGTTCATTTCCCTGCTTTTGCCATATGGCACCTCTTCAATTACAGCAGGAACATTCTACTTTGTGTTCTATTTCTATTAACCATGCACATATAGGGCCAGACTTTTGCAGTTACTTAGGCACCAAAAAATACATACTTGATGGTATTGATGTGAGCAAATGGCAATTCCTGCCAGCAGACTTCACTGAGAGAGAAGATTTCACAACTAGCAAGGGAAAAGCTGCAGTTTACACTGCTCGGAATTTGCTGAATAAAACTTGAATATCAGAGTCTTCTTGATGAATGTGCTCAGAAGCCTACTGGACTTTTAAACTCTCTGTTTTGCCAAACTGCTGAATGGATTTATTTGATGATGGTGGGAAGAATACAATTACTCTCTAGTTTGTTCCTAGAACTGCAAGAACTGGCTTTAAAATTAGGCTAAATTGTTTTATTGATAAGCAGACCTTGGAGGTTTTATTGTGTACCACGATCACATGGAAAATTCAGGAGTGGTTTTGTCTCTGAGTTTCAAAGAGTTGAAGCAGTTTACGCTCAGTACTACGGACTAAGTAAGATTACTACACTTTTCAGCAGTTATGACATTGCTGCATGTGTAATTGAAGTAGTTTAGGACTTACATATTTTGCCTTCTCCTGAGGAAAATGTTGTATAAGTAGAGCAAACATTGTTCAACCATGATTCAGCTGATTCCAAAGGAGATTCAAAACCCTGTGGTTCTGAAAGATTTAGAAATAAGGCATCCCTGTGATGTCTGGTTTCAGTGCAGTTACAAGTGCATTCTCAAATAGTTCATGAAATAGTTAATAAATTTTGACATGCCTGTAAGATTGACAGAATTCTGGTTTGGGGTACACACTAAATGAGGTTCATAGGCCATCCTGTTTTATTCACCACCCTTCATGCTTCTTCGAGCCAAAGTCATTTTGAAAGCAGTATCTGCAACATGGAAGAAACAAGGATACAGATTTTCATAGTTATGAACATGAAAATACATGGAATCATGGCAGTATGACTAAAGTTATATGACTTCATTAGACCCCCAAAATTAGAAGTTTTTGAGGTGAATAAAAACAAGCAGAAACACCTTTTACATTTTTTCCTATGAGCAAATTTACTTCCCTGAACTCCAATACAGGATTGAGAAGGCTGCCTGTGATTGTCCTGTAGCAGAGGGTACACCCTGAGGATGACCTGCCATCCTGGCAGACTGGAGGGGCTGAGTCACTTCAGTAGAAATCTGAGCAGTGTTCACACAGAGGCCAACAGTAAACTGACCTGGGATCCCTCTTTGGCACAAAGAAGACTGTGGCCTCCAGGCTCAGCTTGAAGAAATGGTATGAGCTGGGAGCCCAGAAATACTCAGGCAGATGTTAAACAGTCTTGTTATGGGTATGAAATGCCATCAAAGCATCAGGAACTTTGGTTATAAAACTGGGAAAAGCACAGAGATTACTAATGGATTTCAATGGGAACTGCAGGAACACTCAGAACAGCAGTTCAAGTGGAAAAATTGCTGTCCAGGTGACTGTGAATGTGTCACGTGTGTAGACAGAATTCTCAAATTTTGTGGAAATCCCAGGGAGAAATTTTGGTTCATGTGACTGGACAGATGCTCCGCAGATACTCCACTGTTTGATGTATCCTGTTCCTTACTTCCCAGCTACTGCCCCAACTAGGCTTGAAATCACATTGCACCTGGTGGTTCCTAGTGAGCTGTGGGACATGAAGAAGGATGAGGGAAAAAGGACTGAACCCCCTTGCCTTGACAAGTCTGCAAATATTATGGATTTCTAGCTATATAAGACCAGCTAGTAGAAATCACATGCTTATCCATGGTCGCCTACACTAGGCCTAGCAGTTCATCAACAGTAAGCAGTTTTTCTCAGGTGGAGAGCTTCAAGCCTAGCTGACTGTTGGGGAAGATTTTGTGCAGTGGAATGATCCATTGTACAAATTTTTTTTTGCAAAATGAAAAGCGTATCCTTCTGATCAATACGAATGCTACTTCACCTAGGACGCTTCTGCTCCTGTGACTTAAGAATGTCTTCTGCAGAATATTTGTATAAGACAAAGAAGCTTTACCTATATCCTAAGGAGCTGCAGACTTACAAAAGAAAGTCAATTTGGAAAACTAACTGGTATAAGAGAATCCTGAGGATGCCAAAGCCTGACTTCGGAAGAGTAAGTGGACATGATTATATGTAAATAGATTTAACAACTAGCTTTCCCACAGCTAAATAGGAAGATAAGTGATTAAGTCACAATATAAGAAAAGCCCTGTGGTGACACTTTTCTCTAGAGACAGCTTATAAGAAATACTTTGGCTTTGTGTAAGAAATTTATAGAAAGCCTGCTGCATAATGTTCTCATGTATGTGTATTAGTGCATGGACAGTTACATTTGATGTGCACAAGTTGCTGATCGTTTTTACTGGTCTAAATTATCTCTTCCTAATGTAGTGTTTAATTTCATGTTACTTCTGTCTCTCAAGAGAAAAAGGTGCTAACCCCAAGAACTGGAAATGCAGAGATTGTAATTTCTTCCAGCAACACACAATAAACTTCAGAAGAACCTAAGTGTCATGAAACAGTATGTTTTTTCATTGTCTGTTATCCTCCAGACTCATGCTCTCCTGTTGCTTGCATTAATAAACAAAGAACAACGACATCCCTAATAAAAGTGTGCTTCTTTAAATCAAGCTACTTCTTTGTAAATGATTAAATTCTGCATGTTGGGGAGAGATGAGGCACTGCTGATGTGGTAGGCTGTGGGTAAGTAGGCAAATATATGCCACAGTGAAAAGAACTGTCAGAAGTGGTAGGTAGCATTCTTTTATAACTATAAAAAGGAATGAAACAGTGTGTCATCCCTGGCAGTCTTCCCATTCCTATCCCCCCCAGGGGTAAGACATTCTAATTAAAATGGTTTAATTTATTATATTAGATACAAAGGTTCGGTGACACTGACAGAAAGGAATACATACTGCTCTAGCATGGGTGCCCCATGTGCCCCAGGTCCTGCTAGAAAACCTGCTCCTGTGTGGGCCCTCCCTGGCTCCAGCTTCCCTCAGGGCATGTCCACATGCTGTGCTGTGGGGTCCTTCATGGTATGTGCTCCACTGTGGTCATCCATGGGGCTACAGGGGGACAGCCTGCCTCACCATGGCCTTCTCCACAAGCTGCAGGGGAATCTCTGATCTGGCACCTGGAGCAACTCCTCCCCCTTGTTCTTCACTGACCTTGGTGTCTGCAGGGCTGTTTCTCCCATGTTTTCCTCACTTCTCTCACAGCTGCTCTGCAGTGTTTTTTACGCTTTCTTAAACATGTTACCACAGAGGTCCCATGAGTATTTTTGAGGGGTCCAGCCATGTCCCACAGTGGGCCTGTTGGAGCTGGCTTGAACCAGCTGTATCCAGCACAGGGCAGCCCCTCGCCTCTCCTCCCAGAGGCATCCCCTCATCTCCCCAGACTTGCCATGCAAACCCAACACCGCACACCATAAAACGTCAAGGGCTTGCTCACCCATAAAACAGCTTAACTTAATTTCAAACCCAGTTGTTATGGTTCCAGGAACAAGCTGGAGGATAGTCATGTTGTTCCTGCCCATCATGAAAGAAACGTGCTGTGGCTGTTTGGTGGGACAAGGAGCTCGCGGGGCTGGGAGGCCTCCTCACACCGGCACTTGGGGCAGCCATGACCCACACCTTTCAAGCTGATTCAAAAGATACCCATGACAGAATACAGCATGAGCGCCCAGCCCCTTGGAGAACTGTCTTAAATTCAACCTGGCTTAGTCACTACACTAATGATGCTTCGGCCACTTGCAGGCAGCTGATGGATGTAATAATTTCTACACTTGCCTGGCCTGGGGGGAAAAAAAAACATTCAAAAAATCCTAATGGCTACCACGTATAAACTCCGTGGACAAGCTGACGTCGTAAAACCAAACAGAAGCGGCTACTCAGTGTGTAACCCTCGTATTTCCCTCGCAAATCTTACGAGGCCACCCTGGGACCGGGCTGTGGCGCCCCCGCCCTCCCCTCTCCCGGCCGCGGCGCAGCCCCCACCGGCTCCCGTACCCTCAGACAAGCCGCGCCCCCTCGCCCCCCCGTCTCGCGGGCGGCACTGAGCTATTGCGCCTGCGCACAGGAAAGCCGCCCCACAGCGCGTGCGCGCAGCGCGAAGGGGGAAGGGCGGTTGAGTGGGTGGGCTGTCGGGTGGTGGGCGGGGCGGCGACGGGGCCCGCCCCCTCGGGGCGCGGCGCGGCGCTGCAGTGTGTGTAGCGGAGGGCGGGGCGGCAGCGCGGCCGGGCCGGGGCAGGAGCCGGGATCGGGGCGTTGCTGCTGCCCGTGCCGTCGCCGGGGGTCGGGGCGGCGGCTGCCGCTGCTGCAGGGCAGGATGGTGTTTGAATCGCTGGTCGTGGATGTCCTGAACCGTTTCCTCGGCGACTACGTGGTGAACCTGGACAGCTCCCAGCTGAAGCTGGGCATCTGGGGAGGTACGGGGCTGCCGCGCCGCGGGGGGGACGCGCCGCCCGGCCCGACCCGACCCGGCCCGGCCCGGCCGCGCTTGGGGAGACGCCCGCCCGCCGCCGCCCTCAGCACCCCCGCAGCGCTTCCCGCCCGGTCGGGCTGAGGGCCGCCCCGCCGCCCGCACGGGGGAGGAGGCCCGGGCGGCGTCCCCCGGGTGTCCTGCTGGGCCGGGCCGGGCGGTGCCGCACCCGCCGCCGCGCTGGGCTGCCAGCCCGGCGGCCCTGCCGCCGCTCCACCTGCCCGGCAGCTTAAAAATAGCGGTGGGGGCGGGCGGGCTGTGGAGGAGGTGTCCGCGGGAGGCGTGGAGCAGCCGGTTGCGGCAGCGGGGGGGGGGGGGGGGGCGGCAGGAGCTGCAAAACAAGGGAGAGAAAAACCCGGCCGAAGTGCTCGACTGCCCGCTGGGGTTTGGTTTTTCCCTGGGGAGCTGCCCTTGCTGTCTTCTCCTGGCCGGGGACGCGGCCTGGCTGGGCAGGTGGCGGGTGCCGGGGTCCGCGCGGCGCCGGTGGCACTGGCGGGAAGTTTGGGGAGGGCGGGGGGAGGGCTGGTAGCCGACAGGCTGCCAAAGCGGGCCGGATTAATGACTCCCCCCCTCTCCCCTCCCCCCGCCCGGAAAATACGAAACTGAAAATAAGCGTCTGGGGTTGTGTCAGCGGTGTGCCCATACTTTTAGGTGCCGTCATCTGTAGGTCTAGGGGGTTTGGCGCTTCCAGCGTTAAAGGACCGGGTATAGGGACCGCTTTAGGTGTTGGCAGAGGCTGTGACCAGCCGTGCTAGGCGAGGGAAGCAGCCGTCTGTAGAAGTAAGCGAGCATGCCAGCTCTGAAGGGAGGGAAGGATTGATTCTGTTTTGAACGTGCTCTGTTGGGCTCCCTTTAGTACACGGACACAGCAACAAAGGTCTCGCTTTCCAGTACGTCTGGGCAAAGTAAGGGGGCTTAAGAAGAGTGAGACAGGTACAATTAACAGGTGCGTGTGCGGTGACCGCTCCTCGCTCGGCTTTGAATGTGCGTTCCAGGTGTCTGCTGCACCAGCGAAAGCAAACACAGAGGTGGCAGGATTTTTTTTTTTTTTTTTTACATTGCGCATTCATACACCTGGAGGTGTGAAGCATCCTCCAGGTATTGCCTGCTTACAATTCCATTCTTAGGTACTCATGTACATGAATCAGATGTTGGAAGCTGCTCCTGGAGTTTTTTGCATCTTGGATGTTTTTGTTTCACTCTTCTGTTTTCCGAAATGGCGTCCTTATTTGGTTTCGTCTCTGCAGTAATTTTCCTTCAGTTAGGCAAGGCATTCGTAGGATCTTTGCAAAGTTCAGTCTCTATAGGGAGTCTTAACACTGCAGCAGCACCTGTGATGGCTGGAGAGAAAGTACTAGTCCTTGATCTGTATCAGCAAGGCCCAATATAGCAAATTTATTAAAGACTGTGCATGTCTTATTTGGAAGGATTGAGTTACTGCATCTTTCAGCAAAAGTGTGTCAAACTAATTGTTTGATTTGTGTACTTACAAAGTTCTTCAGGGATCATAATTTCTTCTTTCTGTTCAGAGAAGGCAAGCGAAATGTTTAATGTAAAATAAGGAACATTCTGTAAATGTTTTGGGCAATGTTTATGTGTTACAAAAAGGTGAAAGCTTATTTTCCCAGCTCTGTTGATTGCCGGTGGTTGCTCTTGGCAGCTTATGCTTCTATGAGGCAACTCTTACCAGATTAGATGCACGTTTTTTTCTCTCACTTTTTTAAAAAAACTAAATAGATCTCACTAATTTTTAATTTAGAGTTTTGATATTCAGCTGTTAGAATTTTTTTCTGTATGTGGAACTTGATTTCGGGACTTTTCTATTGTTCCCTCTTCAAGTAGTTTTATTATTTAGGGGCTTTACTGTGTTTTTAAATTAAATTCCATTTTCCCATGATACAGTGGCTGTGTACTAGAGTAAAATTAGTTTTTTCTCTATGTAGTAAGTTTACTTGCTTAGCATGTAGATTGATACATGAAGCAGCATTTTGCTCTGAGATGCCCAGAGCTGCCATGTAGCTGCCGTTGAAGCATCACCTGTACAGGTTTGTTTTTCCAGATCTACTGTGTGATGCTTTCTTATATATTTGCAACTTAAACCCTGTTTAATGGTGTGTGCATCTGCCATATTTCTTTCATTCCAAAGATTCTGGAGGACCAGAAATGGCATTCCTCTATCTAAAAGGCAATAACTGTTAGTAGTAATAGGAGAAGACTACTATCTTTATGTAAAGGCTTCATTGATTGGGAGACTCCTTCAGAGTATGTCTGAAGTCTACTGATAATTTTATTGGCTTCCTTATTACTGAAATTGTGGAACTAAATTATTTTTTATAAAAATAGTACTATTTTTTGTTTTCTCATTTTGTGTAAGCTTAGTAGTTTTCCATGCTGGTCTGCATGCTCTGAAAGCGTTTCCATTACAGCTATGTTTTTTCATACAGTGTTTGTCTTTATGTGTCATAGTAGACTTGCCAAATTTTACATAGATCATGTAGCCTTGAAATTAAATTGCCCTAAATCCTTTCAATATTTCAGTAGTGATGAAAGGGAAAGTTTTTCCTCCCTCTAGCAAATGGCCAATGCTTTTTGGATGTTATAGCACTGCACATGTGCTATATATCTGTATCTTAAATTTTAAAAGGCATATATTTTTTCACCTCTGAATGATTAAATACCCAAGAGAGTTTTTTTAGATGCTGTAGGGAACAAGTTATGTCCTTATGATATTTTATAGCTAGCCTGTTTAGATTAAGACTGTTAACCTTTTGGTAGACTCTGGATATATGTATAAAAACATACTTTATATAGGTTCATCTTCTGTAAATTTGGGAGCTTTATTCATGACTTTTTAATGAACTTGCTTAACATTAATTTTGTTTGCATAATAAAAGTATTCAGTATGCCATTTTAAAGCTATCCAGATTTAATCTGTGTAGTAAAGTTGCATGATGATGCTGCTCCAAACAATATACACGAACACAGTAATAACTACAGAAATGTTTTAAAATGTGTTTGTTTTTTTTTTTTTTTCTTGTTAAAAAGCCCCTTATATTGAAGGGTAAAAGTACAGACTGTCTCAATACTAAAGAAAGATGTGATATCTGGAAACAGACTCATGTCTGAGAGAGCTGCAAGAACTGAATGACCTAAAATATAAAAGGCAATGCAGAAGGGAGAAATGTAGGACAACCTATACAAGTAAAAAGGTAATTTGAACATGTAAGGCCAATATTGGAAAGGCCAAGGCTTAGAAAAGAGTGTAACAGGGAAGGAAAATTGTATTCCTTAAGAACACCATTAGTATGAATAAAAATAAAAGGCTACTGTGTTAGGCAGCCATCAAGGAAAGCTATTGGATGGCCAATGCTGGGAAGGACAGTGTTTTAAACCTCCTCTTGTTCTGGTCTTCACTTAGATAGTTTCAATGAGCTGCGTTAACAAATGTGTAAGTACTTGGCTTGGATAAACAGGTTAGATAAGTATTTAGATAAGTTAGATATTTTTGACTGCTCTAGACCCTGAAGAAATGATTGAAGCAATGTGAGATGTTGACAGTTATCTTTGAGAAGTGAAGTGTTGTTGAGGTTTCCAAATGCTATTAGAGACCGAACAGTTGTTTCACCAAAGTTGATGTTGCCACTGTTTTCTTTTGACTGGGTCTAAATAACTTTTCATTCAGTGTCTTGGTCAGACTCTTTGTACTGCCCTTTAAAATACTTAATTCTCTATTGGCTTGCAGAAGTGTTTATTGGGTAATGTCTCAAACATATCTTACTTCACACCACCTCTTATTTGAGTAGCTGGTGTCTCTTATTGGGGCAGCTGCGTTAGTAAGGTGATATAGGCAGATAATTGACACAAGTTTGTGAGCACACAGGCGATTTTTACTTGCTTTTCTGGCTACACATGTTGTTATAATGAAAGACAACTACCTTTCCATACCTTACCTTGTCTAGGTATAGCAGTTGCAAGGATATATATAGCAGGTACAATCACCCCCCTTACATATTAGTAATTTGAATTGACTGAGGGATGAGGAATATCTAGTAGTTTCTGCAGCCTTTCGTGACCTATTTTACAATAGATCTAAATAGAGGAGGTATTTGGCAGGCACTCTGATCCTCAAAGACTTACAGCTTGTCTCCAGAAGGTATGCTTAAACAGGAATAATTAACAGCCCAAACACAAGTGGGAAATGACTGGCAAAGGCAGCAGTTTGTATAAAGTGATCAAACAGGTTCGCAAGCTGATGATGCTGTCGCTAAAAAGCAGAAATTGTGTTAAAATATGTGAGCAGGAGTGTTGAATACTGGTCAGATACCAGATGAGGTACTTTCAGTTTCTGATGCCTGTCATCTTTCATCTGTCTTTCTCTCATCTGCCTTCCTGGACCCACTCCCTTTCCCCAATTCTTATTTACAAGGCAGCAGAGGTGTGATTAATACATAAGTTAAATATGGAGGATTTTTATGTGGATTAATTTTCTTCTCCCTCTTTAACTTCTATTGACATCCATAACAAAATTTCAGTTAGGCCTCTTTGGTGAAATGGTTTACTGAGTATTATCTTGTTTTCTAGATCTCTTTGTGAGCAAAGTCCTTGGTAGTAGACATTGGTTCATGCACTCAAATTCATGAAGTTATTTTGAGTATCTAAAAACTATAAACCTGTTTATTCCAGAATTTTGACAAATGTTGGATTTGGTTGAATTATTTACAATATCTAGAGATCAGTAAAGCTAAGAATTTGCTTTATAATATAGCCTAAATAAATCCTAGACTGTACTATAGGTATTTATAAATGTTCTGGCTTCTATTATTGTTTTGGCTGTTAGCCAGCATGTTTAACCCCAGATATTTATACAACTCCAACTACTTGTATACAGTTTTCAAGGTTGCTTAGTTGGGCAATTTTTAGCCCATCAAATGGGGTTTTATCTGGATGTATTTCTGTCATCAAAACAGAGATACATCCAATTGTCTATAACAGGGAGAAGAAACCTGACAAAAACAAATCTTGATATATTTTGAAATTCTTGCAATTAAATCCATTGGCAGTGTTCCAATACAGTAAAATTCAGTAGCTGTGTTATGTCCTGTGACAGGAATTTGTTCCCTGATTTTTCTGCTTCTGTTTGTGAGGGCTTTTTTTTTTTTTTTTCCCTGTAGCAGAAAAGTCACATGCAATTGCGCTTGGAGCTATGTTTCATTGCAAGTGAAACAGCCGAGTGTGATAGAGACTAAATTTTCTCAATGAAAGAGAATACTGACATGGTCAGTGACTGCATTTCGAATCACGAGTGTTAGGATTGGTTCCCAGCTAAGGCATGGTAAATTTGGAAATAGTTTACATGTACTTGCAGGAGTGTTTAGTCAATCTCTTTCTTGCACTCTCTCTCAAGTGTAGGAAAAAGAAAGGTTGCATAAATATACAAAACATGGGGCTTCAGTAGTAGCCTTGTGTGTGCTTTGATAGTCCATTCACTGTGATCAGACCCTCAATCAAGTTTTTTGTAAGTAAACTGTCATGTTTTAGTGAATGTGCATCATTAATTTTATATTAAAAGTGAATTGATTGCAGTTTTCCTAATTTCTGTCTCTTCTAATGATTTTAACTAAAACCTTTAGACTTACTGATTGTGAAATCATAAGCATAGGAAAAATGGTGAAGAATTATTTACTCCACTTCCCAATCCTAAATTTTTATGTAGAATTGCAAAGCTTTCTTTTCTGAAACAGTATCAACACCATGTTTATTCTCTGCCATTATGATGTGCTCAGGTAAAATGAGCTGTAGTGCTTCATCAGAAAATATTATGTCTCAGTGCTTGAGGTAATAATCCTTGCTCGCTTTGCAGTACCTCATTTTTAGAAGGATTAGGGCTGCCAAATTATTGCAACTAAAGTCATTGTGCCTCAGCTGATAATGTGGCATGTGCCAAACCCTTTGTAAATGAGAGGTAATGTTTACTTAACTGACAGTGAAAGTGAAGAAACTAAACCCAGTTAACCTGCTTTGTGTGACGTAGTCTTAGTTTGCCTGTGAACATTTTTACTATGGCTCAACGGATGTGCAAAAATTGCATGTCATGCATGGTAACTTGGTTACAAAACTGAACTTTTGCTCTGGATACCATTAGAATTATTTGCCATGAATACTATTTCAGTTAGTGATGTCTTTTTGTAAAAGCAAAGGATTTTTGTTGTTGTTGTGTCTCTCATATAAGAAACTTTCTGTAATGAGCATTAAAATGGTCTGTGCACGGTCAGCTTTATCAGGGAATAAATTGAACCCAAGGGTACATAAAAACTGTCACCTTGTTATTACCTACAAAGACTATGTAGACTAGTTATAATTACTAGAGTAGTTACAGACTACCGCTGGGAATGGTTTTTTTGATTTTTTTTTTTTTTTTCTCCCTTTTCTAATGTTCCTGTCAATATGTGTGTATTGTAAGGCTTAAAAGTAGAACCACTAGCTCTCAAAAAACATCCTTCTGCATGTAGTATTTCTCTGGAGGGGTTGATGGTGGCACATGTCAGATGTATAGAATTCTACTGGAAAATGATAATAGATTGTTGCAATGAATAAATTAAATCATTAAAAACTTCATGGTATTTTGAGAGTGCTACAAGACTCATGAATTAGTTTACCTGATCAGCTCTTCCACAGCAGTTAAACAACTTGAGCCAACTGTTCTAATGAATGTATTTGTGAGATTAGGGTCCAGTTTCCCAAAACTGGTGGCATTTTGAACAGTAGTCCAATGCCATCAGAACTCTATATAACTGCAAGAATATTTCTTGCAGTTGGGCCTCCTGTTTCCCCATATGTTTGGCCATTTCTAACTTGTGTCCCCAAAAGGAAAGCATTATTTGGTCAATCAAATCTTCATTTGCAATCTCAAATTGTATTCCTTTCCAGGGCTGTAATCTGCTTCTGGTTTCCTGAATCTCATTTATGCCCCTGCTCAGCTGTATCAGGTGTCTGTTCATGTGCATGTGTTAACACTATGAAACTAATTTTAAGGGCACCATTGCAGGTGTTCCATCCTTCTTGTAGAATTTGCTGAAAACTTTGCTTCAGAGTACATGTGTGTTTTTGACTTATGGGTGTCCTGGTCCCTTCTAATGTTCCTTTGTTGTGGCAAGTGTCTGATGTCAAGTATGTTGTAAACACAGATCTTGCAATTCAAATTTTGTGTGTGTACAGGGCACTGAATTTATTGTTGTCTTAAAATGTTTAAAAATTAGATTTACTGAGATGCTTCCTGTGGACTTTTATAGACCTATAAATATAACTTGCAAATGTAACATCTTTTGAGGGCTGAAAATTCACTCTAAATTTAATGTTGCTAGATTTCCACAAGCATAGGAAGCAGATGGTTGAGGAAAAAGAAGCAAACTTTTAATTTCAAAATGGGTCCTCAGAAAATGTGACAATAATTTCCAACATTTTTACTTTGAGGAATGTTAGGTTTACATGGACATGAGAGCTCCATGAGAAAGTCTCAGTTATTATTTTATAGCATGAATGAACAGTGTGTTCTTAATCATGCTTCATGGATGTTTGACATGTAGGTTGGGGATATCTTCCACAGCAAAGAGTTGAAGAACCACAAGTCAGGGACTACCGACTCAGGCTTTGGGATGTTTAGTGTGCACCACTACTACTTTGCTTATTGTAGTTTTACTTTTTTGTTTCTCTGCTTTTAGGAGCTGTAGCACTGAAGAATCTTGAAATAAAAGAAAATGCGCTGGTAAGTTAGTGAAAATAAAAATAAAACTGTTGCAAAAATCATTCTTGAGAAATGTTTTGGGTTGTACTTGCATTTTTTGGTTTTTATTTTAGAACACACTGTCTTTTAAGTGAAAACTTACTGTTTTTTTTTTTCTCTTCACTTGTGTGAATTCTTTAATTAATTTGAGATTAAAGATGAAGGTATATGCTGCCTTCATAGATTAAATTTAAAGGTGAACGTGTATGCTGGCTTCATTTAGCTTTTTTTTTTTTGAAAAAGCAAAACTCAGCAATTGCTAAAAGAATGTGTTTAGGTCAAAAGCAATACTGAAAGACCTTTTTTTTTTTTCTATAGCTCATGAAGCTAACAAGTTACTCTTGGGAATGTATTTAGCCTAACATGGCTTAACGTTCTAAATCAGTAACAAAACGCTTGCTTGTTTCATTATATTGAATGTTTTTTTTCAGTGGTTGAAAAGTTAATTTGTTGTTAAGGTTATCATCATCTGTTTTTCCTAAGTGGGAACATTTCACAAGCGGCTTAAATGTTCTAAAACACTTTCTTTCAGAGTCAGCTGGATGTGCCATTTAAAGTTAAAGCAGGACATATTGGTAAGTTACATTTTATCATACACCCATGCAGGAGTTATTAAACATACTACTTTTCATTGCAAGTGGCTCTAGGCATCCTAAGCAAGTAATTCTCCTAATTTCCTTGATATGCATGCTTTGTATGCTCTGAAGTTTGTCTCATCTGAAAAAAACTGTTAGAAGCTCCTGTTCTTGAGCTGAGATGGTAAAGTTAAAACATACTGGAGTCTTGTCTGATCACTTCAATATTAATGAGATAAGAACCCAACACAGCAAAGGTGAGCAGCTGAGCAGTACTGGATCTCATCCCTTGTCTTAGCAAGACTCCACAACAGATTTTGCTTTCCACTTCCCTTTCTATCCTCCTTTCCTTTTTTTAGCTAATATGAAAAGTTTTCTCATTACGAGTTGATTGTCTTATAAAAGTTAGTGTTTCTTAAAGGAAACTAAGTCTAAAGCCATTAGGTTTCCCTTAAGTCTACCCTGGAAGTATATATTTTCCTGTGACTGATTTCATAGTTTATTAAAATTTGCATTTGTGTGAAGCATGTGCGATGCTGTAACATCAGGGTCCCCAGGTTCACAAAACATACACACTACTTCAAGACTCTCTTCCACAGAAGAAGAATGAAAAAAGAAAAATGTGTATTTTAAAAGTGCTGTGTTTGGGAGTACTTAGCTGCATGATCATGTATGAGCTGCCCAGGTTTTTCTTGTTTATGAGGGTGCTGCCGTGGGTTTGCAAGGAGGGAGAGGTTGCTGTTAGGAAGAAGGAATATAATTCAAGGGAGTAAGGAAGAGGACCTGTAGACTTAATAGTTCTGCTCATGGAAAAACTTGCCTCGTGTTCATTTGTGCGCTGTGTAAAACATACATCCCAAAGGCCACGTGCCTTAGATGCCCTCTGTTTTCTGTCCAATGTAATAATTGTTCAGAGATGTTGTGGTTGATGTTGGTTATCTTTCTAAACCTTTTTTTTTTTTCCAGTTAACTATTTAACTGTATACCTCAACCTTTTTCTTTTGTGTTTGTAGGTCAACTTAACCTGCAGATTCCATGGCAAAACCTTTATACTCAACCTGTTGAGGCAGTTCTTGATGGAGTTTATTTGCTTATTGTGCCCACAGCCAGTAAGTTAATGTAGAGAAAAAAGCAAATATAGATTGGTGGGATTTCAGAAATATCTGGAATGGGTTGATGTTGTCTTCACAACCTTTATTCCTAGTAGATACTCCTAGAAAATACAAGTAGATAATGGTTATGGGGTGTCTTTCCGTAGTTTACACCTAGTGACCTAATTTTTTGCTGTTACGTAACTATTAACAAAATGTGGAAATTGCTTCTTTTGAAACCGCATCTTCCAAAAATGTGTAAGGTTTTTTGTAACTTACCTTTTTATGTTGTGTATTTAGGCATTAAATATGATGCTGAAAAAGAAGCCAGGCAGCTCTTGGAAGCAAGACAAAGGGAATTGCAAAGGATTGAGGAGGCAAAGCAGAAAATAGCTGACCAAGGTAAGAGTGGGAGAAGCTAATGAAAGTGATGCTATTTCTTTCTTTGTTTTAATCCAGAATGGTGCTGGATTTGTCACATAGTGTTTTAGATTCCTGTTTTCCTTGTGGTACTTAAAACTCTATTAGTAACAGATTTTTCAGGTGTAGCGGCCATGAATATTGCAGAACAGACATCCCAAAAATAAAAAGGTTCAAGCTTTGGTGTGGTCTGATATAAATAAGACTTTTGAAATATTGCTTGCTTGTTTCAGACGCTGCCTGACATTTTCTTGCCTCTTCTTTCATAAGAAACAATTTAACTTTGTTTCCAGTAGCAAAGGATTTTTATGGTTACACCTTACACAAGATTCTGTTTAATTTGTTCTTTGTTACGTGTTAAGTCTTATCATCTTAAATTCAACTTTTGGTACTTTGAGAAATATGTATTGGCTACCTTGAGTATCAGTGGGTACAAGTCATACTTTTGAACAACCTGATTCTTCATGCAGCCGGTAATAAAGCTGAAACCATCTAGTCTGAGGATACAAATGTTATAGGTTATACTGAAAGGACGTGTTTTTATACAGCTATATGTAACCGAAAACTTAAATATTTATCATACAGACTTTATTAGGTTATTGTTTTCTCTAGTGTGGTTTTAAAAATACTTACATGCAAGCGAAATATTAAATACCTTTCCTTTAACTCAGATAAAGTAAAAGAAGAGAAACAAGACACTTTTGTAGAAAAACTAGTCACTCAGGTCATCAAAAATCTTCAGGTGAAAATTTCCAACATCCATATTCGCTATGAAGATGATGTAAGTACTTTTGTATGTCTCAGCATAAGGGTTTGTGCACTGTAACATGAAATTAGCAAGCTGTCTGATTTTTTCCTAGTTGCTTCCCACATTGACAGAATCCTGGTAAATGTCTGGAAATTTCATAGTCTTAAAAAAAAAAAAAATTAAAAAAGAAAACTGATAAAAAGCTTGTACCAAAGCATAAAGAGATTTATAGGCATATGACTGGATACAAAGAAGGTTTGGTTGTCTGATCTTTGCTGTATATATTTTTTTAATTGTTGGCTCTTTACTTCCAAATCTAAATTTAGAGCGTAATATAATCCCTTTTTTGGTATTTTCCCTCTATTCTATTAGATCACAAATCGGAATAACCCCTTGTCATTTGGGATTTCACTTCAGAATCTAAGTTTGCAGGTAATTTTATTTTTCATCTGAAAAGCATTTTGATATATACTGATAGGTTAAGTTACGTTTTCATGTATTATTATGCTGTCTGGTAAGATACTGTCTAATGAAAGTATACCTATAATCATGAGCAATCCACAGTGGTAACTGCTTGGTTTATTGGATCCAGCGTAAATATTGTGTTGGGGGTGCCATTAAAGATAAAGTGCTAGCATTAAAACAGGCCTTTCTGAGGAAATTCTTCTTCCTGCTGCACTTTGTGGTTGCCAACTGCCAGACTTTGCTGGATTTGGGCTATTCAGAATCTATGAATACTTTACTGAAACTGCCATGAGCACCAAGAAAGGAAGTTACTACTTGATACTGGGAAGGGAAAAAAAAAAAAAAAAAAGAGGGGGAAAAAAAAGAGGATGGTGTCTTGTTTCAAACTGGAGCTCAGTTCTTTGATCTGCAAGATCTACTTTAAAGTGTTAATAGTAGTCATTATAGACTGTATATGTTTTTTTTTTCTGGAAGACTACCTAGTAGCAGCAATATGCTGATGCTGCTGAGTTGGTCTGATTCAGTAGCTTTTCATGTGTAACTGTTAATCTTAAAGAAAATATGTCTAAGTAAATGTGACTTTATTGAAGGTAATAGTTGTCCTATGAACGCTTGTTCTTAGCACACTTAAAGGTTTTTGCCAGCCCCTTTCCCTAAACGGTTTTGCATAGTGAACAAAAGCTTTGGTATTCTTACTGCTTCATTCTTGAAATGCGTATTAACCTTGAAAAAGTACAATAACATTTAGTCTCTCTGTTGTACTCAAACTAAAATGCTACTTCGAGAATTATGAAAGAATTGTAGTCCCTTGTTTTTCTCTTTCCAGAGAACCTGCTTAAAAACAATATTGGTGTAAAGAAAAACAGTTTGCAATACTGAAAACAGAATTTTAAAGAATCTTTTGGTTCCTGTGCTAGTCACTGCACACACATGTATGCGTTTTGGGGGAGAAGCAGCTTTATCAAGTTTCCACTTAAAATAATGGCTTAATCATCTTAAATCAGAAGGTGTTGTCCCATTATTTTCAGTGGGGTTTAATTATGATGTTGTTCGTCTTGGGTTTATTTGTTTGTTTCAGTGATGATAAAGTGTTGGTGTATTATAGATACTGGAATAACTTGTTTAATTCTCATTTCAGACCTCAGATAAGAATTGGAATCCATGTTTACATGATGAAACTGCCAAGCTGTTTTACAAGGTACAGTGTAAACTGTATGCTAAAGAAAGAGTTGTCAATTAAACAAGCTGAATTAGAGTTCCTTCCACAGAAAGTGAGAGCAAGAGAACATGTAACTCTGTAGGCTCTAAAATAAAAGGAAGTGTAGTCTTCAAGAACATTATGAATATTTTAATTTGGATTTCACAAAGTCTGGATGAATAATTAATCTAAAATTTGTAGCTATTAATATGTATGTTCTGTTGTATTTTCAGCTTGTACGACTGGATAACCTTTTTGCTTACTGGAATGTGAAATCGGAGATGTTCTACCATGGTGGTTGTGAGGAATCATTGGTAAGTAAAGCATGAGATAACGTATCTAGTATTCTAGTTCACACTGTGAAGCATAGAGCATACTTCACATTCAGTTCTGCTTCCATTTATGTCAGTGTCCTGGAGAATTGTCTTGTTACTAATAGCTTTTTTAGGAAAAAAAAGTAAATGTTAAGATTTTTATGTGATGGATTTATACACGGAAACAGTTCTTTACGGTGAGGGTGACAGAGCACTGGCACAGGCTGCCCAGGGAGGTTGTGGAGTCCCCTTCCCTGGAGATTTTCAAGACCCGCCTGGATGCAGTCCTGAGTAATGTGCTCTGGGCAATCCTGCTTTAGCAGGGGAGTTGGACTAGATGATCTCTAGAGGTCCCTTCCAACTCTGGTGATTCTGTGATTCTGTGATTCTGTGATTCTGTGATTCTGTGATTCTGTGATTCTGTGATTCTGTGATTCTGTGATTCTGTGATTCTGTGATTCTGTGATTCTGTGATTCTGTGATTCTGTGATTCTGTGATTCTGTGATTCTGTGATTCTGTGATTCTGTGATTCTGTGATTCTGTGATTCTGTGATTCTGTGATTCTGTGATTCTGTGATTCTGTGATTCTGTGATTCTGTGATTCTGTGATTCTGTGAAGTAGAACAGCCATCTAAGGAGACTAAAAGTCCTTTGCCAGTTACAATATCATACAAAAAACATAGTCATCTTACTGTTCAGTCATTTTATTAGCTAAAAATAGAAGTCTTACTATGTTTAAAATGGGCAAATATTTTGGCTTGTACTGTGTATCAGAGGGACTAACTGAAACCTGTATTAAAATGCTAACATTTTATATTTCAAAACTTTGTCATGAGATAAAAACACAACTTATTTTTAACTCCATTGTGTATGTAGGTTAACTTAAAACAGGGAGTTGCCAGCCACAATGTGATTCCAGAAGGTTATGATTTTGGTAAGTGGTATTTTATTTGTATTTGTAATATGCGTGTATACTTTACTTCTAATTTTTAATGCCTCTCAGAGGTTGTACCTTGGCCATTACTGGGAAAAAAAAAAACCACCTTAATAAGGAGTGCAGTTTAGTTCTTTTGTAGAAATAACTGTCTCTCTGACAAAGTATACTGTACCACATCTGTAGCCTTAAAAAGGCTTTGGTTAAAATGAATCTTGAGTCATGTATCGTTCTAATGGAATATCATACATAAATCCTTATGGTTCTCATCCATTGATAATTCCTTATTTTAAGAAGTTTAGAAATAATATATGCATCATGTAAGTTTTGTGAATCAGATTGGTTTGAGTAAAAGATTAATGTTTTTGAGGTCACCAGCCTTATGTGAAGTGTATTTTTTTTCATTAAAGGTGGAAATGGTAATCACACAACTGTGAAACATCAACGTGTTTATTTTATATTTTTAGTGTTGCCATATTGCAAATTGTATTGCTTTGAGTGTTGCTTACTGTAGTCCAAAAGTGGCATTGGCTCCACTCAAACATGGTGATATTGTTTACTTTTCATTTATGGAAAATACATGGGTTTTATTTCTTATGTGCATCTGTGTGATTGTTTAGTAAATATTTACAAGGCAGAATGGCCTTTGAAGTGGCTTGCTCTCTAGCAAGTCAGTCTTCAGTTCACTATAGCCAGAGTTAAAAAGGGCACTGTTAGCTTATGAGTTTTTCTTGCTACCTTTGCCTGAAAGAGGAAGCCTTTTGTGTCTCTTTATTTGACTGCCAGAGACCTATTTAGTAATTTTTCGCTGATTTCGTATCTTTTTCAGTAGCTAGCTTTGACTCTTTTTACAAGAAAATAAGTTTAAACATCATCGGTTGTCTATGTCTTTACAAAGAAGTTCAAAATTGTTGTATGCAAAATTGCAGGATTCAGGATTTACACTTTTAAAGTTCAGTGCTATCAAAGACACGGATATTTAAAGAATTACATTATGCTGATATTCTGTGGTAAATGAAAATTCTGGCTCTTTTAGAGCAACTCTTTTGATTGAGACAGGTTAAAAGGTAGTAAGCACAAAGTCTGCTTCTGTCATTGATCTAAATGCGAACATAATGCTTACACATAGGAAGGATGAAAAATGAATTTTAGAAAGCTAAATACAGAGACAATGAATAGAAATGCCACTTCATAAAACGTGTAGATAAAAGTAAAATAAACTTCACAAGAAGTACAGGGATTCGAATGAAACAGAGGTAAATTGGTGTAAATGTGGTTTCATCCTGCAAAAAAGTCTGTTTCCACTCGTTTGAACCTTTCAGTGAATTTAGAATACTCGGTATGTAGATGGTATACCGGTATTTCTGTTGAAACCAAAAGAATTTTATTTGATAGAAGTGCAATTTACATAAATTCAAGTAATATGCAAATTTTTGTTGTTGGATCAATTGGTGAAACAGATGGAAACATTGATCTAAACATGGCTTCTGAAGGCTATATCGAATGCCTGATATTGCCAAATTATGGAATAAATAAAACATTTCTGCTCTGAATATTTTTCATATGATGTTCTTCGCTTTATGTAGGATTCATATTGTTTTTTTCCATGCTTACTTGGGCTTGGATTTAGAAATGTGGAATGTTTGGTTTTATCAACTATTGTGAACATATTTTATCAAACAGTGTAAAACATCACTCACATTAAAAAAAAAAATATTCTTGTGGAGTAAGAGTTATTATGCTGAAATAAGTGCTATATTTGAAACTATCTTGTACTATAAATACCTTATAGCCAAAAAAATTAGATTTGTTTCAAATGTTTCAATTAATAGATTACATCTGCTGGTTAATACTGCATACAGGAGATTTTGTGAAAGTGTTCCACAAATATTTGTTCCACAATGTTGCCAGAATGAAAATGCAAATTCAGTATAGATTATATTATATTTTAAGCTGTGTTGATGAAGTCTGGCACTTTTATATGAATAATCTGGCATAACTTGAGCTGATAAGCGTTATGTATTGTTTATGGCAATCTTAAATAATTTAATTGGATTTTTTATATCAACTTCTGTTTTTCAGTGTTCCGCCCAATTTCAGCTAGAGCCAAACTCCTTATGAATCCCCGATCTGATGTTGACTTCTCGTCACCGAAAATGGATTTAGATGTAAATTTACAGGATATAACTGTTGAATTCAATAAGCCACAGGTATAACCTATTTTTCTGGAGTTATACGTAATGTGGTAAAAAAGTTAGTTTGTGAATAATAAAAATCAGTCCGAAATTTTATAATAAACATACGGAATTGATTAATTTCTTAGTCTTGTTTTTCTTTGTAAATTGTTTTCTTTTTAAAGAAAAGCTTGATTTATATTGTTCTCAGAAAGACATTCAGTTTCAATTTTTTTGGTGTGTTTTTTTTTTTTTTTTTCTAGTACTTCAGTGTTATGGAGCTTCTTGAGTCTATTGATATGATGACTCGAAATCTGCCATATAGGAAATACAGACCTGATGTTCCATTGCATGACAATGCCAAGACATGGTAGGCTACCTCAGAATTTGAAAATATTTTTTTTGTTACTAATTTGAAATTATTACCAAGGGATTGTTTCTTACTTAAGACTTTCAGAAGGAAATGAATTCTAACCTTCTTCCCCCCCATCCCCCTTAAGCTACCAATATTATAAAGATATTGGTGAGGACCAGTGGTTTGAAAGCTTGCATTTGCTGTCTTAAAGACCATTATCAGAAACTTATGTCTGATAGTATTTTAGTATCCTAACTGTTTTAATGTTAGGTTATATTATTATGTATATACTTTAAAATATATGTGTAATTCTAGATATACAATTATATCAATATAATATATATGATTTTATATGTATATAAAATTATATATATAAAATACATATATTATGTAGACACACACATATGTTAGGTTCTATTACAAGAACATAGCTACTATCTAAAAATAGGCAAACCTTTTCAACACAGATGGCAGAGATACAATTTATTTTCAGAAGGTTCCTTACAAATATGTTTTGAAAGTCGTGGATGTCATCTACCTTGACTTTAGCAAGGCTTTTGACACTGTCTCCCATGACATCCTCATTAGGAAGCTGAGGAAGTAAGGGCTAGATGAGGTGACAGCGAGGTGGATTGAGAGTTGGCTGCGGGACAGAACTCAGAGGGTTGTGATCAGCGGCACAGAGTCTAGTTGGAGGCCTGTAACCAGTGGTGTCCCCCAGGGGTCAATACTCGGTCCAATCTTGTTTAATATATTCATTAATGCCCTGGATGAGGGGGCAGAGTGTATCCTCAGCAAGTTCGCTGATGATACCAAACTGGGTGGGGTGGCTGACACCCCAGAGGGCCATGCTGCCATCCAGCGTGACCTGGACAGGCTGGAGAGCTGGGCAGAGAAGAACCTAATGAGGTTCAACAAAAGCAAGTGCAAGGTCCTGCACCTGGGGAGGAAGAATGCTAGGCACCAGTACAGGTTAGGGGCGGACCTGCTGGGAAGTAGGTCTGAGGAGAAGGATCTGGGGGTTGTGGTAGACAGTAAATTATCCATGGCCCAGCAATGTGCCCTTGTCGCCAAAAAGGCCAATGGAATCCTGGGCTGCATAGGGAAGAGTGTGGCCAGTAGGTCGCGGGAGGTCATTCTCCCCCTCTACTCTGCACTGGTGAGGCCACAACTGGAATACTGTGTCCAGTTTTGGGCTCCCCAGTTCAAGAGGGACAGGGAACTGCTGGAGCGAGTCCAGCGAAGGGCACCTAAGGTGAGTAAGGGCTTGGAGCATCTGCCTTATGAGGAAAGGCTGAGAGAGCTGGGACTCTTTAGCCTGGAGAAGAGAAGGCTGAGGGGAGACCTTATTATGGCGTACAAGTATCTAAAGGGTGGGTTGAAGGAGGATGGAGCCAGGCTCTTTTCAATGGTTCCAAGTAACAGGATGAGGGGCAATGGGCACAAGTTAGAACATAGGAAGTTCCGTTCAAATACACGGAAAAACTTCTTTACAGTGAGGGTGACAGAGCACTGGCACAGGCTGCCCAGGGAGGTTGTGGAGTCCCCTTCTCTGGAGATTTTCAAGACCCACCTGGATGCAGTCCTGAGTAATGTGCTCTAGGCAATGCTGCTTTAGCAGGGGAGTTGGACTAGATGATCTCTAGAGGTCCCTTCCAACTCTGATAATTCTGTGATTCTGTGATTATTTACACACACACACACACACACATATTTATATACGTGGGCACTTTTTGTACAAGGTTACTTTTTAATTTTAGGAAATAGCAACCTATCAACTTTGTGTCGAAAAAAAAATTAAAATCCTTCAGTTCCTGTATTGATCAGAAGTGTGGTATTAGACAAGGGATTTCACTCTTTCACAACTTGAGGTTGTATCCAGTGGGAGTCTGTATAGTTCTAGGTGTCTTTTCATGTGAAGAAATGTAAACTGTACTTAATTTGCTTTTGCTTTTAGGTGGAAATATGTTATTTATGGCATCCTTGAAGTCAATGTTCAACCTAAGCTCCAAATGTGGTCATGGGAACATATTCGGCACCACAGGAAACAAGTGAAGAACTATAAGGACATGTATAAAACAAAGATAACATCAAAAAAACCTAATGACGAAATTTTAAAATTGTTGGAGGTTAGCCATTTTCCATTAAAGGCTTAAGTATTGTTTGTCTTGCTGTTTTCTTAAACTTAAATGTTTGCATGTTCCTAAGTCAGTATTAAGTTATAATAAAATCAGTGGCCAGATTTGCAACTTCATCAGTACCTTTCTCTGTGAGTAGTATTAACAAACATATTAATTTTTTAAAGTAGAAACAGCAGTGAAGAAAAAGTTAAACTGATGTGCTTTTTATTTCAAGTTTTAAGTTTTCAGCTTGAGCAAATTCACTTGGGTTGCACTGAGTCGTTTACTGTCATTTCCTGTAAAAATGAGCTGTGAAATCTAACCAAATGAAATTGTCAAAAAATAATTTCTCACCTCCTTTCTAGGAATTCGAAAAGTCTTTGGATATTTTTAACATCACTCTAGCAAGGCAACAAGCAGAAGTTGAGGTAATGTTTCATCATTTAAGTAAGTCTAAGAATAACTGCAACATGAGGTTGAGGATATTTTACTACACATGGGCATTTTAGTTCTAGTGATTGAATTTTGCATCGTACAGTATTTCTATTTTGCTTGTATTTCACATCTGATATTATAAGGCATAGTTAGTTTCAGCCTGTAATTAAGCAAAAATCAAATAACTCCATATACTGCTTTTTCAGAATAACTGATCTTGTATAAATTTCTTTCCACTTTTGTTGAGGAAGATCTACTGTGGAAAATATGACGACAGCCTAGACTATTAGTTTATTCCTTTCCTTCCTGATAAGCTATTATGTACGCTGAACACCTCTATATGTAGTATGTTGAGCTTTTGTTACTATTTGCAAATGTTACTTTGAGTACAGCAAATGCAGAATACATTTAAGTAGATAATCACAATTAGGCAAGATAATATGACTTGAGTAGTTACACTTAATTTGTTACCCTTGTTTTTCCTAGGTTAGTGTACTGTTTAGTTTTCAGTGTAGTTTCTGAGGATCATTCCAGGAGACTGAAGTGAAATCTGTATAGGTTTTCTCAAAAATCTGTGAAGTGGTCTTTGTCCATTAGTAATCAATGTGACTAAGCAGGATGTGAAGTTTAGAATCTGAAGTAATGTACTGATAATTAAACTTCATGAACGTTAATGACTTCTTATGGCTTGAAAGAAGTTAGATTTTTTTTTTTTTTTGTGGAGTATATTAAGTATGGTATGAATGCAGTTACTGCAGTGATAGACGCTGTGCTTCTGAACCAAAAATCTAAACAGGACTACATAAATGTGATTTTTTTTTTCCCCCTTCTAGTTGTCTGTATATACACCCCCATTTGGGTGCTTCTATGATCATTATTCGGACTTTTACAGAGCCAGAAGACATGTTCATGTTCTTCCCCATCAGCTGTTTGGCTGAACTGGAGTGCTTTTCATGAGAAGGATTTTAGTGTTTTGTTTTAGGTCTCATTTAATTTTGGCATGTTTTTATCTTGTACAGTATAGTTTCTTTTGGTTTTATCTTTTCCTCCTATTTTTTGCAAGGTGTGGGAGATTCCAAAGAATTTCCTGTCTAGTTTTAGTCTTCTTTTCTTCAGTGTGATCATGCTGCTTACAAAAAGTTATGTCATATTGCATTCCTGACCAGTTTTCCAGTTCTGAGTTTTAAGAAGGTTTCTGTAGTGCTTAAAAGTAGGTTGCAAGCAAATGAATTTTCATTTGTTTGGGTTTTAAGCCTTCCATTTGAAAAGTTTTAGAAAAGGATCTTGAAATTTCTGCTAGCCAACTCTCTGAATTTATTTCCAAGTAATGAAAATCAGGTCACAGTGATTCTAAACTGTGTTCTACGTCCAGCTATCTGTGAGAACCCATCCGTCTTATTCATATCAGGTCATACCTCTGAAAAAGGTCTCAAAGGACTTGTAACAGGCAAATCTACTACTAGCTTGGTATCCTGACAGCCTTACATCTACTAGGAATTTAAAGGAGCACCCTTTAGGGCTGAGTAAAGCCAGATAAAGGACCCTACTGTTTGTTAAGCTTTTTTTTTTTTTTTTTTTTTTTTTTTTTAAAAATTATGCCTTAGAGTTGAATTTCTCTAGACCTTGAAATCTAGCTCCCCAGAACTCACATTTGTGAACACAATATCATCTGATTTTCTGGAAGTTTTGTAGTAAGAACTTTATATTCCATACCTTGGGCCACTTTTTAATCTTTATCACTAGTGCACTAAGTACCAAACACTAGTTTCAGTAAGGCAAGCATGAAGTCTCTATATCAGGTAGCTTGAGAAATTTTGTGCTTTCAGTCTAGAGAAGACTTCACAGATGATTTGACTAAATATGAATAGCATCACTTCTTTTTCTCCATGGCAGTTTTCTTTCAGCACCAACTCCTTGGTGTCTTAGGAACCTCTAATTTCAGAGGTTTAACGGCCCTTTTCTCTAAGGCTCTGTCCGTTCTTTCCTTGGACTGTTTGCTCTGTAACATCTGCTTAATGACTTGGTATCCTTTATAAAGAGGAATTTGGAGGATTTTGTTCAAACTTTTTGAGGCCTTGTGTTGTTTAGCTGTCATTCTGCATCATCTCTCTGAGGTGAATCAGTAATAGCAATTCAGAAGCCTTTATGTTTTTGTGGTGAGTCCTGCCTTCCGTTGGCCTGTGGGTGGATAGATGTGACAAGTCCCTAAAAAGTTCTGATTTATAGGTAGCTGTTTTCCCTGAAAGTGTTGCAGAGAGATCTTGGGTTTTTTGAATGCTGTGAAGGGGTCTGTCTCGGTCACTTTGGGTATCCCATTTACTAGAGCATCTCTAAATTCTTATTTAGAGGCTTATCTGCAAGTGTTTTCAGTCTTTTCAGATCACATTAGTCATGAAGAAAAATAATTAGTTTGTGTGGTCCACTACAGTTTTGAGAACCCCTCTGTCGCTTAAATCAGCTTGATGGTTGTTTGCCATCCCTTATGCCAAACTTTCAGTGGTCAAGTCTGGAGGTATTTTGTACTTTCTATGAGGACCCAGTATTGGAATCATCATTGGCATCATAGAGGACATCCCCTAGTTGTTGAAATAATGAGTGTGGGAAAAGGGACAGCTTCCTTATTATTATTATTATAGCTATATATATATATCAGAAACATTTATTGACTTAAAATCAGCTACCTTTTGCTGGTTTTGCTCATAAAGGTGGTCGATTTTATTCAAGTGAGGATTGGTCTGTTGATGCAGTGTGTACTTGAAAAAGTTATTCAAAGAAAAACTAAAAAATAACATGTTGCCTTTTCAGTGGTTGTCTAATGATGTTTTGATGTGTTAGAGCATATCTTGAGTCTCTATTTTCCTTAGGAAAATGAAGAAAGCAGCATGAAGAAAATGACTTGTTTGAGTATTTTTTAAATTTCAGGCAACAAAGGCTGGATTAAAAATCTACAGACCAGGAGTAAAACAAGATGATGAAAATTCTGGTGGATGGTTTAGTTGGATATGGAGCTGGTCAGGTGAAAAAAAGGATGAACAAAAACAAGAAGTAAAGGGTTCAAGTACGTTCATTTATTGGTATATTTTTCTGTTATTAAAAATGGCTTATTACAATAATAGGTCCCTCGCAATGGAACTTTAGATTTGTTTAATATTTGGACTATTGGATTATTGACATTTACATTTTGTCTTAGCCTTTTTTTTTTTTGCAGATGAAGTTGTTAATTGCATGTTACAGAGGTATCTTACAATTCCTTCCATAGGTCTTTCTGCACTGTCTTCAATTTGTGTTTTCTCCTGCCATGGTTTTTGCATTTGTTTCCATGGTGTACTGTGTATAGGGATTTGAAGAATGTGCTAGAAAACATTAGCAGTTAATAGAATGTAAACAATTTTACTTCCGTTCATTTTATAATTTGGCTATTTCATGCAGTGTGTTAGTTTGATTCACTTAAGTACAGGGCATCTAGTAAAGGTTGTGGAACACAAATTAAATCAGGAAGGTTGCTTCTATTGTTAGCAAGCTAGGAAACGGAGTAGGTCAGAAAAAAAGTTTTAACTACATTTTTAAAGCATGCTGTAAGAGACTCAAGACTTTAAACCTCAGGGTTTTTTGACTAATTCAGGACAATGTTAACAGTATCTACTGTACGTTATAGAGCTACCAAGCACTGGAAAGTATGTAACAGTATTCTCATTTTTCAGATACCTATATTGAGTTTAACTAATCTCTTGCAATGTGACAGGTCTTGAAGAGCTGATGACATGTGAAGAGAAGGCTAAACTTTATGCAGCAATTGGATATAGTGAAACAGCTGTGGATCCAACCCTTCCAAAATCAGTATGTCATAATCAACTATGATACCAAACAATCGGTAGATTTATCTACTAATAAAAATCTAAAGATAATACAATCACTTTTAAAATTACTTGAAGCTCTGTCTCCATATTTGAATACTGTTCTGACACTTTTTAATTAAGTTACTACATGCTGGTTTTGTACAGAACAGAACAACCTTAGATGTAGTTTCACGAAAGTGGTTATAGAGCTTACTTTGGATATTCTGAAAGGCTGAAAGGATATTATGAGGAAAGGCTGAGAGAGCTGGGACTCTTTAGCCTGGAGAAGAGAAGGCTGAGGGGAGACCTTATTATGGCATACAAGTATCTAAAGGGTGGGTTGAAGGAGGATGGAGCCAGGCTCTTTTCATTGGTTCCAAGTGACAGGACGAGGGGCAATGGGCACAAGTTAGAACACAGGAAGTTCCGTTCAAATACACGGAAACACTTCTTTACGGTGAGGGTGACAGAGCACTGGCACAGGCTGCCCAGGGAGGTTGTGGAGTCCCCTTCCCTGGAGATTTTCAAGACCCGCCTGGATGCAGTCCTGAGTAATGTGCTCTAGGCAATCCTGCTTTAGCAGGGGAGTTGGACTAGATGATCTCTAGAGGTCCCTTCCAACTCTGATGATTCTGTGATTCTGTGAAATTTTGCTCTCTCAGGCTAGAGTAAAATCATATAAGTAGTGTATTGTTGTTTAAGTTATGAAATCCTTCATATATCCTCTTACGATATTCAGAAACTTTTAAAGAAAATGCAGTAAGTGATCCACTGGAATCTTAAATATGAGTGATAGATAAGGTAGAGTAGGTAAGTATATAAGGAAAGAGGTGATTGAAGGACTGTAGTGGGGAAGAACAATGTTTTTGAACGATTCAGAAATAGTCTGATAAGTCATCTTTATGTGAGATACCATGCATGGTACGATGGGCTGCCTTCCAACTCTACATCAGAAGCCTTTTATCTCAAAATGTGGTGTAAAGACATCAAAGACATCTGTTTGTAAGCATGGTCTACTCTTACTTTAACCCTGCCTCTTCATAGTATCTATTTGGGAGTGACTTTTACACTAGCTGTGATACAAGCTATTTATAACACTAGAAAAATAATGTCAAACTGATATTTGTGGTTTTCATCTCTTCCTAAATTGTATCAAAATGTGTATTAATATATTTTATAATCCCCTGTTGTTTTTCCTGCATACCTAGTATGAAGCCATGAAGTTCTCTGTGAAGCTATTAAGCATGTCAATATCATTAAGAGAAAACAAGCAAACTCCTGAGCTGGTAGCATTTGCATTAACTGGCTTGAGTACAGTGTTTACCCAACGACCAGGTGCACAAGCAATAAGGTGAACTTTCTCTATCAAAATGTTTTTGCTTCGCATGAAATTATGATTACTAATAGGCATTTTAAGGTTCTGTTACGATGTTTGCCTTCCGTTTCTCACTGTCATTTCTTGTGCAGTTTGGGAGCAGAATCATCCTGCAACTGATGGAAAAAGTGAACGAATACTGTTTCCATGATTATGTTCTCTCCATCTTCAGAATTTCTTATGCCAATACAAATTTTCTACTTTTTTTTTTCTGTTTATCGTTGTTATATGCAAGCAGTTCAGTTGCTAACTTGTTTCTTGCTTTGAAAAATAACTTACTCCTTTTGAAACTTATCTGAGCAAGATGATCTCGTAACCACTCATGTACAGGCATTTAACATGACTGCAAAGTTCTTGAGTTTTCAGTTGAGCTTTTAGATTTGCAGAAGAGAGCTGCAACTGATTATTTGGGCTTTGTTTTGTGCTTTCACAGTACGTGATGGAAAGCAGCGATATGAAATATTTTCATTTCAAATGTAATGACTTAAAAATTCTGGTGGAGGGTATCCTTTCTGTTTTAAACCTTGTCCCCTCTATTAGTATAATCTATGTGTGATATTAAGATACTATTGATCTTGCTGAGTTTTGTGCATAATTTCTTTAAAGTTTTTCTTGCAACTGTATTGCTTGTTGCCTTGTGCATCCAAATGGCCCTAATAATGATAGCATACTGAGAAAAATGGAAGAAAGTGTTATATTTTTACGGTGAAACACTTTCCTTTTGAGTGTTGGGAGATAGAGATCTTCAACTGAGAGTTGTTGAAGAGGTGGACAGGGTATTGAAAAAGAAAAAAATCCAACACCTAAAAAATACTTCCTCAAAGTACTGAGGCTATTAATCTTCTGCTTCTGTTGTGGTGTTTCTTTTATTTCTCTGCACTGGAACCCTTCACCCTCTGCTGTATCTCTGTTCCACAGTATAAACTGTGCCATCTAGTTCCTGAGCTCATGCTACGGAATTCCCATTTGCATGTCTCTTCCTTGCCCTGATACCTGCCCTCATGAAAAGTGTATGAAGTGAATAATTGGGACCCGCTTTCTTATTTACTCAAGGGTGGCTAATAGGCACAGAAAGTAATGAAATGGAAAACAGTTACTGTGTGAATATATGTGTTATATCCTTAGACGAAGCTATTTATATTTGAGCTATGGTAGAGATACGTTGTTGTTGTGGTTTGGTTTTGTTTTGGTTTGCTTTTTTACTTCCAGCTTGTTCCTCATACTCTTGCTATCTAATTGAACCTAGCCTGATGGATATTACATCTGAACATGCTGTTTACCTTTCTTTACAGATTTGAAACAAAAATTACCTCACTTGAAGTTACAGGCATGTCCCGAGAAAAGTGTACACCCTGTCTCCTATCTTCTCGAACGGTCTATTCGGACAAGAGTACCTCACTCTTAAGCATAATGTTTGAGACTAATCCTTTGGATGAGAAAGCTGATCAGAGGCTTAGAATTGAATCGCAGCCACTGGAAATAGTGTATGATGCGGTAAGTAAATATTTGCATAAGTTACAAAACTTGAAAAATCGTACTTAATAGTGAATTTGCCATGTATCATTTTTGCTTTATTTTAACAGATGACAATAAACAGCTTAGTAGACTTCTTCAGGCCTCCGAAAGATGTACATTTAGAGCAATTGACATCAGCAACTCTGATGAAGCTTGAAGAGTTCCGTGAAAAAACATCAACAGGCAAGTGCTGCATGCTCTTCTGATTGCACACTCGGAAGAATTTTAGATTCTACGAGTATGAAAATGCTGTATCTTCCCATATGGAGAGGCATGTATCCAAGTGATAGCTTTCTAACACAACACCTAAATAAGCTGAATTCTTCGATCTCATTACAAACTATTTGTTCTAGGTATTGGATAATTTTATGTCTGTATCTTTTTCAACTTCAACTTTCTTTTTGAAATATGCTTCACACCCTGAGGTAGTATTTCAGTATTTATTCTGTTGTACTCCATGCAGAGTTTAAAACAGTTTGTTACTTCCAACTTTTCTGTTTTGCTCCTCTGAGTATCTAAATGGCTGTAATGGTTTCACACTCTTTAAAAACCGATACTGCGATATTGGGCCTCTAACAAAACCCCTAAATCCTTTCCAGAGTTGTTGCTTTTCAGGACACTATCTGCCTTTGTGTAGGTGTTTTCCACTTCCTTTATTCCTCAGTGAATGTTGATTTTGATCTTGACTGACTCAGATCAAGTCATATAAACTATATTTATACCTCTTCCAGTTACTCACCATTAAAGCCATTCCTCTAGTTTTAATTTCATCCTAGGTTTTTATCTCTAGAGATCTTACATTTGGAGACATGAATAGAAATGGTGAATGCTTTTTAGACTAACACTGAGATTTCTGGAATTAACTTGTTTTTAGTAGGGATGTTTGAGGCTTTATAGATCTGAGGTGTGTCCAGTGCAGTGTACTGTCTCTGGCTGTGGATGGGAGAGGATGATAAGGGGAGATTTCATATATCATTTCTTTTAAAAGGAAAAAAATAATCAATGAATGGGTTTTTTAACCTCATTTAAATTTGTAACCTGTTCACCTTTAAATTGAACATAGAAAAAATATTTCTATTCATTAGTTCTTCTTCGACTGAACTGTTAATTAAGGACTAATGTCAGATTAACCAGTCAAAGTTAGGTCAATCTGCTTGCTTGTCATTTCTATCAAAAACTTCTCTAGAAATCCTGAATATATATCTTCTGAGATTATTTTGATAAATTTTACTTAGATTCCATATGCATGGTTTTCTTCTCATTACCACCAAATACGCTGGTTCTGATCATGATTAGTTTTTTTGAGGAAACGTGAAATCACACTATGCGTCTAAATTTAAGTATAGCATTGCTTTAGAGGTATACCCAATGACTCTTACCTTCACAAGAATGCTGAGTTGCCCACAGTAATCTGAACGTTTGTTCCACTCACAAATGAGAAGCCTAATGGACGTTTCTAAAAATATGCTGTGCATTGCTTGTAAAATCTTGGTTGAGACTTACAAAATTACTAGGGGAAGAAGATTTGATCTGCAGAATATATTGTTGCAGGAGACTACCCTAGTCTCAGAGGTAGAATAAAAAGATGGAATCATACCAATATAATTAATACGTTCAGACTTGCAGTCCTTCTCAGGAAAGAATTCTTAACACTTTTCTTTCAAGCAGTACAAGATATCTGGAAAATACTGGGGAACTTTGAACGGCAGAAGTGAAGGAACTTGCTACACCAAAATAGTTACAATTTTCAGCACCACTAAAAGACGTTACAAGAGTGTTGTTCCCCAGAGTTCAATTTATGGACTCAGCTACATTCAGTTCCTAAACTGAAAAAATCTTAATCTTATTATTAATCCATGTTATTTTATCTTGCAAATTGTGATATGTGGTTGTTATCCAGTTCTTCATTGACCAATGTAATTCTTCTGTAGCAGAACGACCTTTGATAACGTTGGAACAGTTTTAATTGCTTTCTTACCAATGTGTGTGTGTTGCAGCATCACGTTGTCATCTTTGTAATTTATTATCTCTAGTTCGGCGATCATCAGCTTGTTGCACCTGGCCAATATTTAATGGGTTGTGGCTGTATTCTAAGGCAGCTTTCAGTGTAACTTGAAGCAAGACCATTCATTCCTCTTCAGATGATCATTCATTCCTCTTCAGATGACCAAAAACTAAAATTTGATATCAGATGTTCTGACAGTCTGAATTTCCCAACTAATTGCTTGATTTTTACACAGAATTTTTGTAAGACCTGATACTTGCTGTTCTTCAGCATCTCAAGGTGGAGATGCTTGTCAGCAGAATCAGTGTGAACTTCAGTATTTCAGTAGTAACAACACTAGCGGTTTGGCCAGTGCAGCTGGATACTCCCAATAAGAACAATTAAATTCTGAATCTATGGAGCACAATGAGTTAACTCAGCAATTGCCAAGTTGCAGTACACATTACTGTGCTCAGTATGGTACTTTTTTGGATTTGCATGTGTTGTGTTCCTGTCTCCGCTTGTCCATTAGCATTGTTGGCTATCATCATTTCATCCACTTGGTGCTTCTTTAAAGGCTGCCTATAATTATTGGTTCACAAGAAACCTGAAGAAATGTCTGTATCTGCATTTAAACTTAGTTATCTAGCATTCACAGCTCATTTAAAGTTAGACTTGGATTTCTTTTTATAGCTTCTTTTAATTCCATAGCTTCTGTATGGATTACTTTGTTTATATTTAATAATTATATTATTTTTCAGGTTTGTTGTATGTTATTGAAACCCAGAAAGTTCTTGACCTCAAAATTAACCTCATGGCTTCATATATCATTGTTCCACAAAAAGGATTTTATGAGCGTACGTCAAATTTACTACTTCTGGATCTTGGTAGTCTTAAGGTATGTATTTACCTAACGGAATAAGTTACTGAAAATGATAGTTCAGCTTTTATGTGATTTCCAGTTTTTTGTGGTACTGGTTAAGTAAACTGCAAGAGGAACCTTTATGTATTGTGTATTTATTTTAAACTGCTTTCCAGTCAAGGCAGAAATTACTGAACTCTTCTCAGTAGATTCTTTCAACCCAAAAGAATTGTTAGAATTGATGCTTTGATCTGCTATGTGGAAAATGTTGTATAATTTTTTACCTTAGAATATAAAATAGTAGACTTCCATGATTAAGTGGTCATATTATTTTTAATATTACTGTTATTCTTGTTATCAATTACCTTTTGGTCAGTCAGTTTACTTTAAAGTGAGAGAAGTAAACAAGTTGGTGATTTATAAAATAACCTAGATAAAATTAGAGGTATGTTTGAGATACTTCATGAAAGGGAAAAGTCAAAAAGGTAGTTTAATGATGTATTTAAAATTTTAATTTAGCACTGTAAAATCATACAAGAGACTGTTTCTACGTATTATTAGCAATTTTCTTAGTCATTGGTGCACTTGTGTTCTTTCAGGACAAATGATCTTGCATGTATACAGGCAGTTAATTTTTTTTTAATTGTACTCTGAGTGAGAATGATTCTGCCACTTACTATCTGTTTAGGTTGCCTTATCTGCTTTTTTTAATTAGAATTTGTTTCAAAGCTTAAAATCTTGCTAAAGTGAAGTGAGTTTTCTATGTCTGCCACAGACTGACTTTCTGAGCATGTGGGTTTCAGTTAGAATCACTGAATAGTTTGGGTTGAAAGGGATGTTTAAAGGTCATCTAGTCCAACTCTCTGCAATGAGCAGGGATGTCTTCCACTAGATCAGGTTGCTCAGAGCCCTGTCCAACCTGACCTTGACCGTTTCCAGGAAGGGGGCCTCCAAAACTTCTCTAGGCAACCTGTTCCAGTGTCTCACTACCCTCATCATAAAAAACTTTCTCCCTTCTATCTAGTCTGAATCTACCCTCTTTTAGTTTACAATCATTACCCCTTGTCCTACCACAATGGGTCCTGCTGAAAAGTCTGTCTCTGTCTTTCTGAGAACCTCCTTTATATATTGAAAGGCCGCAGTAAGGCTTCCCCAGAGCCTTCTCTTCCCCAGGCTGAACAACCCCAATTCTCTCAGCCTTTCATCACAGGAGAGGTGTTCCAGCCCTCGGGTGATCTTTGTGGCCCTCCTCTGGACCTGCTCCAACAGGTCTATATCCGTCTTATGTTGGGGGCTCCAGAGCTGGACACAGTACTCCTGGTATGGTCTCATGAGAGCGGAGTAGAGGGGCAGAATCACCTCCCTCGACCTGCTGGTAGCACTTCTTTTGATGCAGCCCAGGATATGGTTGGCTTTCAGGGCTCCAAGGCTTGTGTCCAGCTTTTCATCCACCAGTATCCCCAAGTCCTTCTCCTTTGGGCTGCTCTCAATCCCTTCATCCCCAGCCTGTACTGATTGATACTGGGGGTTGCCCTGATCCAGGTGCAGGACCCTGCAGTTGGCCTTGTTGAAAAAGACTGTATCGGGTGCTTCAGAAAGTGGAATTACTGAAAAGGACTGCTGTGTGGATATTAAAATAATTTGGATTTGCAACTAGATCACTTATTTCAGTGACTAATAATTTTACCAGCTCTTCTGAATGCTGGTCAGTTGTAGGCACTTTGTAGAGTTCAATAATAAATCTGTATGTTGATATGCTTGAGATAGCCTCTTAAATCTAATAGGGGGGGGGGAATAGAAAAGCCCACCTCCTCTACTCCAGCCATAGGAAATTACTCTCAAAATAATACATAGAAGAATACATTTCAAAATCCAACTCCAGTAAATGTGTCTGGGATTTTTTTTTTTCTGAAATGGATGAGTAATTGTTATAATGGATGGTACTCTTTGATTGGTTCCTGTCCTTTAATAGAAATGCAAAGTGAGATGAAGAAATTGGGCAATACCAAACGAACAAAGTTAGATGCCTCTCAGGATATGAATTCTTTTTTCACACTGAGTGACATATGCTTAAGTGAGATGTGGGTCATTCGTTGAACGAGTATGTCTAATACAAAACAAATAGTCTTTTTCCCTCAGTTATGTACTGAATGAGGTCAAGCCCCAAGGGGGAAAATGGCGTATGAAATTAAAACTGTATCTCAATGCAGATACATAAGCAGACTTAATTAAGGCTGCACAGGCAACATTAATTTGGTAATTCTGTATTTTCAATCTGCAAGTTGTTTTTAATGTAAAGTTGTTATAGTTCGGTAGCACTGGAAAAAGATGCTGTGTTTTAGACACTAGTATTTAAACCTGTTTCATGGTTATGAACCTTATCTTGAATATTATCTGGGTCTGACAAAAGCAGGTACGGATCCAAAATTATTAGACATTTAAGGATGAGGACTGCCACATTTCATCGGAGATGAATAGTAGAGAGGGCACGTACAAATGTGAAATGTCAAAGAAGTATGGGCATCCCAAAGCTGAGTCAAAGGGATATTGACTGATATTAAAGAAAAGACATTGAACATTGGTGATGAATAGTCCAAACCTCCTTTTCCCTTTTACTCTATTTGACTAATATGTCACAAGGTAATGCCACAACTAAATTCGATGGGATTCAAAAATAGATTTCATGTTTCTGAGGTGATTAATACAGTAGTATTTTTATATATATATACACAAAAATCCCGAACAGTTATTCTACTGATTACAAAGGTTTTGAGACTTTACACTTTGGGGTACAAGACACTTATTAAAGGAAATTATTCTATACAAAATATATTATATAAAACTTCATAGGTTTTAATTCATTTTTTAATTTTGTTTCTTTCCTTGAAGAAGAAATGAGTTTAATACTCTCCATTTTTTGTTCTGATACAGACTACTGAGTTTATCTATCTCCTCTACTGTGATATTTGTAAGAGACTATACCCTTATAATGAGGATTTTAAATTTAATCTTTTGTCATTGTAGGATCGAGTATTTGTAGCATTAGTGCTTTGAATATTTTTGAAATTGATTTATGCTTTTTTGTAACTCTTTTTAAGATGGAAAGCAAAAGTCGTTCTGATTTATCAGAACTCAAAGTAGGACAAAGCACTATTGAAGATATAATGTCAAGAGCTTATGACAGTTTTGATGTCCAGCTCAGCAGTATACAGTTACTGTACAGCAAACATGGTAAGTATATTCATTAAAGTAATCTTTCTCTATGTGAGTAAAGATATTTTGGTGGTTGATGTGCCTTTTATATTTTTAACTGAAGCAGTGGAGAATCTTTGGAACATCCTTCTTTAAACTCGTGTTCTAAACTCAGTCCTATGAACATTATGAATTTCCAAAACATACCTTTAGGCCTTAGATTCCAACCTTGGCGTTTGCTAAATAGGAAACTTGCAGTAAGTCCATTGTTTTTGAAGACATCTCATTTGATTTGTTGCATAATAAATATGAGTGTTATTAATTTATTTATGGTATTTTCCTTCAGTGCCTTTTCCTTGCTTCCCTCCAAATGTAAAGCCAAATCCATAAGTAGTGGTAGGTTTGGTAATTTTGTGGGGTAAAGAAAGGATCAGAATCCCTGATTGAAGGAAACTTGTGGTAGTAGTTTGGGAACTAACAATATAGAAAGAGTCAGACCAGAGAAATCTTAAGCACTTAACCCTTAACTGTCTGGCTCCAGAGGGGAATCCAGAGCCTAAACTCCCAGTACCATGCATGTTAACAATTGGACCCTTAGAATTATACAGCATCGATGGGGTAGCTGTTTAGATGTGAACGGTAGCAATTATTAAGTAGTCTTTTATGTCTGAAGTTCAGATCTTGTATAATATGTATCAATAGAGCTGTAGAAAGATTGCGTCACCTGAATTTTTAATATATACTAACTAATATCAGTTATTTTAGTTCTGTGATATGCATAATCAGACGGAATCTCTTCCAATGTTTAAAGCATAGGTTTTCTTTGCTCTTCTAGATGAGAACTGGCAAGAGGCTCGGAAGCTGAAATATTCATCTCAACATATCTTGCAGCCCTTGGATGTAAAAGTGGAATTTAGCAGGGCTATGGTTGTTACAGATGCAAGAATGCCCAAGTATGTGTTTTTTCCTGTTTTGAAATGTTATGGTAAATTACATTTTTTAGGGGGGAAAAAAAATAATCAAGGATCTAATTATATTTGTGCTATTTTATATTGGCCATGTATGAATCTTGGAAGTAGAACACCTTCATTGAGAAAAACAGAGAATAAGAATAATTAAGAATAATTATGTTGTTATAAAATAAGTATGCATAATATATGTAAAGATTTTAATTAAAGATATTAATACCTCTTCTAAGTAGGTCTTTCTAGTAGCTACATTTCAATTCTCATTGGAAATACTGAGGAGACAAAAATCTGAACTTACAAAGTCTCATGTATAAACATCACAAAAATACTATGAAAAGTAATGTGCTGTCATACTCTCTCTCTTTCACTTAGGTTACTCGTCTCGTTTGTTTACCTACTAGAGATCACTTTTTGGGGAAACAACTCTTAATGCACTCAATTTGCACTTAGGCATATTTAGCAAAAATCCTATTGGTTATGGAAATTGTACTCAATTGGAAGAAAATGTGTGGTGTTATTAATGGTGAAAGGTTGATGTTAAAGATCACTGTATCAAAGTGGCAAAGATAAACTTTGCACATCTTCACTATTGTCTGATAAGGACACTACTACCTAAAAAAAATCTCATCAGTTTTGAAGTACTTGCAAACCAGCACATCAATGCATTATGAGTTAATTTTGTTTATTAAGTCATTAATAAGAATCATATTCTTACACTACAGCAAGCTAATATATGCTTATTTCATTCTTAACACTGTTGGAAATTCAGATTTTAGCTAGGCACTTCAGAAAATTAATGGCATAAAAATAGACCTTGGCTATTGCAGCAAATTGTTTAGTACAAACTGCAAGAGGCAGTTTCTGAAAGAAAAGGACAACAAACAACCTAGGATTTGCTTAGTCAGAAAAAAAAACCCTAAAAGTTATGTACCTCCCTGGTGCTGTGTATTATGAGTGCAGATCAATGATGGCATGGTGCCACCTTCTGGAGAGCTGGGAGGCCAGGTTCTGAATTTTGATGCTTGACTTTGGAAAGAATACAATGTTTCATATACTTTTTCTCTGTTTGGTGGAGAAGGTAAGATAAGGGGAATACAACTCACAAGAATCTGTTTTTCTTGTGCCCAAAAATCCAGGGAGGGAAGGTGAGATTTCATTTATATTTCATTTCATTTATATTTAATAGAATGTCATTTTAATATAGATTTGTAATCGACATCTCTCCAAGTTATGCTAGTATAACCTGGATTAGGGAGTGTCTGCTCTTAATGAGAACACCTGTTGCAGTACTGGAGTACTACCTGTCTGTCTTGGCTACCAGCTGTGCTTCTCCTTTTGGCAGTTTATGTGTCTAGAATGATTCAGGGAAATTTTTCCCTAATGGATATTATTTCTGTATTCGGAATTCTCATGCAGTCACTTACTTGACAGTAAATAGTTTCTACCTGTGTTTAGAAATTTGCAAATTTTTCTTCCACTGATGTGGTAATATTTCTTGGAGATCAGCTGCTGCATCGTCCTGAGTACCTGCATGGTCTATGACCGTTAGGAATGCCGTGGACAGCAGTTTGGTACTAGATAAGCGTATACCACAGCGAGTTACTAATCATAACTGATAGTCTAACCTGCACCAAGAGCAGGTAACCATTGTAAATCTAGCATGTTGATACCATGACCCAACAAGAGCTGAACTTGTTAATTTTGTACCTGGTTCAGTCTCCAAATGCTTCCAGGATGTATTCTGCAGATGGTATTAGAATACCCTAGAGTCATCTACCAGTCTTGAAATAACTGGTACAGCAGCTTTTTAACTTATGGTGGAGGTCTGACCTTTTCTTTAAGGGCTTGCTGATCTTTCTGCTTGCTTTTTGCTCTTTAAAAGTCTGAAAATCATGAACTTCACTGTAGTAAATATCCGGTTAGGATCATATGATACATTTTTACATTTGGTCATACATCTCCCAAATCAGTAAACACTACAAATGTTCTATTTGCTGTTTGTCTCTAGCTTTGACTACTGAAACTCATCAATAACATCAGTATCAATGTAGCTTCAAATACCAAATCTCTTGTTATCACTGCATAATCTCTTTTTGTTTCTAAAAATGATCAGTTAGTGAGTGTTTATGTACAAATATTTAGGCCCATGTGATGTCTATATGCCATCATGCAGAAATTATAAAAATGAACTGATAACTTTGTGTCAGCAAAAATCCCCTAAACTGTACATTTCAGTAATTATAGTCGAATAGAGGCTATTATGCATCAGTATTGCTTAGATCAATTACACATATGTGAATGTATTTTTAGTATGCATATAGCTGTTCCTTTATATTCCAATTTTTGTAAGTATATTGCATATAAAGCCAGCATTGTATTTTTCCTGACCTTTTTTTCATTAATGTTTGGAACTGTGCTGTGGAACAGCATAGTTCTGTTGAGAAGGGTGAGTGGAAAAATGTTTGTTCTACAGCAAAAAATAATACCAAAATTAGTTTGTTTACTATAGTATAATCTTATGAATCAGTCCCTTAGTTTGGAGGGCACTTAATTTTACTTTATTATCCAAAAAGCAGGTAACTGGGTGTCTTTTTATTTTTTATTCTTTGATGTTTGTACTTCCTTGGGTGAGCATCAAATCCAGTTTAATTCCTTGTGATTTTGTTGTCAAAACCAATAGTGAATTCACCGGGACTTTGTGCTGGCTTTGTTTAAGAAGGCACATTTCTATACTGCTGCTTTGAAGAGAGTACTAATTTCTGTAATTTTCATTTCTTGAAGACAACTGTATCAAGGGTCTTTCCCTGATGTCCTGTGTTTTCATCAGTATTTTTATTTCCTAACCCTTAAAATAGGTTTTCATTCTGTGGTTGGATCTGAGTATCTGCCTTTCTTTCATTTCTGGTAATAGGATGCAGTGTTCCTTATAGTTTCTGTCACTTCACATTTGGAAGCACTAATATGATTCTGTAGCTTTCTACAGTGTTTGGGGCTTTTTTATGTTTGTTTTATCCTGTGATATGATTCCCCTGTTCTCTGAAGGAGGTGTTTGGGAGTCTGTCATCTGTTTTTTTAAGGTGTATGAAACCAGTATTAGGATACCAATATCGAGAGCGTCCTTCCATATAATAGTGCTCACTAAAAAAAAAAAAAAAGGCAAACCAAAAAAAAACCCCAAAACAAAAAACCACCAAATTCCAATTTAAAGGAATGTATTTGTTTGCAGCTTTGCGAATGGCATCCTTAACATTTCCTTCTCTCTAAATATAACCCACTGAACTTGGAAGAAGTTTCTGCACAGATTTCCTCATAGTTTGAAGTACTTAGCTCCTCCATGCCTCAGTCTCTACAAATGTGGAATAATTGTATTCTGCTTCCAGAAGTTCTCTGAACCTTAAAAGCTCTTTTTAGAAGCAGTGAAAGTGAGCCTGGGATTATTTGCAGTTGTCTGCCTTATATCTGCTGAGTGCCTTCCATGTAACTGAATGGGCTGTCCATTGTACAAGCATTCATCAAAAATGTCTTAACAATATACACAATTTTTTTTGTAGGGAGGTTTAAGTGCAATGGAAGTGAGAATTGCTAAGTGTCCTAGATCACTAGAGCACTCAAGCAGTAGAAGGACAGGTCCTTTCAGACCCAGCAGCTACACATACACCCTGCCCCTCTCCGTTAAAATAAAAGAACAACAAAAACAAAAGTCTAAATTTCTCTCTGATAGAACTGGAATTAAGAATAGAAGTCAAAAGTAGTTGAGAATGAATTCCTTAAGAATTTAAAGATGTGAAGAAATTAATAAAATGTAGAAAACTTGGTTCTTACTGTTACAGTTTAACATGTTAAACTTCGTGCTTGGCTTGCTCAGGTAGGAAGAGTTGTTATTCTTGTAGTGTCAAAGTTAGTTGAGGGTGATTGAAAATATCAGTGTGTTTGTCATCCTCTCCAATGTATTATATTTTATGTTCCTGTGAAGATTGAGCTGCAAGTTAAACATAGCAAAACTGGGAGAAAATAGCAAATCCTGTTCTTTGAACCCCACATGTTAAGCATCTGCTGTTGCCCATTGTTGGGAGACCATTGGCTTATTGAACAGACTTCTTCATCTGTTCTACCTAGGTGTTGTAATAAAAGCATAACAGTGGTATTGGATCCAGTTTCTGCTTCTGTTCTGCTCAGTTCAGTGAGAAAGTGGGATGGGATTTAGGTCTTAGGTTAGTGTCTACATTTGAAGTGATTCTACTTCTTTTTTGGCCAGAGTCTACTCAAACAGGCTTAAAATATGTTTTACTGCTTTCATTTTTCAAGACTGTTATTTTATTCTTTTATGTCCTTTATAGCTATGCCATTTATTTCTTTGTTAAATATCTAGACTACTGTTAGAGCAAGCTTAAATATACATAATGCGTAGGAAGTATTTTGTATACTTTGCTTGAAGTTTTGGCTGTAAACATTCTTATGCACATCACCTCTCCCAGTCCCTTGCTTCTTCTGTAAAGTACTGTGTAAAGGCTCAGTTAATGTGATTTATTACAATCAATTAAATTAAATATACAAACAAGAGGAAACAATTTCTGATTGTGAGGAAAATATGCTTTATGCAGCCAAATCAGAAGTGGTTATTAGTATTATTTGCAGTCCTGAGCTGCAAGATACTGTATCAAATGGAAATTTAAATTACATTAATAATTGAGTATTTGCTGGTTAAGCAATTCTTCTGTGCACAGCAGACATTACATATGCATGCACACACCCACACATATCTATATATATGTATAAAAAACATGCAATGGTTAGATGAGTGATTTTCTGACCAGGAAGACTCGTGTGGTTTTCAGAAGAAAATTAATGTAAAGTTTGAATGAAGTAGTTTTAAGATAACTTTAATTGTTTACAATACAGGTTCAAACTGTCTGGACAGCTGCCTTTACTTTCTATCCAAATATCAGACCAGAAACTGACAAGTATCTTGGAGCTCATTGACAGCATTCCTAAGCCAGAAAGTGCTCCTGCTACCAGTTCTCCTCCAAAAATAACCGAGGTAAGGTTTTTAAAAAATATTTCATTAATAATTATCAGAAAGGTACCTTCCTGCTATTAACATTGCAATTTTGAGAGGAGCATGAGAAAGTAGATAATAAGGATTTGCTTAGTACCTCTTGAAAAACTTAGCTAATTCTCTAAAGCTATAGAATTTTTTCTTGTTATTTAGTCAGTTTATTGTGATCTTTGGCCAATAATTATGAAATAGTTGTCCAGTGGATGAGTTTAAAATAAAAAAAAACCAAACTTTTACTACTCTGGGAATTACTTTGTGGTTTGTATTTGTCTTCATTAACAAATATGTTCACTTTGGTGAGGATTAGTTTAATTGTACCTTCAAATTTACACCCGTATCAGAGTGCTGTGGCATTTGGGTTCAGCTATTTTGTGTAGTGAAGAAAAGATTGGAACCTTGGTATTTTTAAAGTTGAAGTATTATGTGTATCTTTAGTCAGACAGGAGTTTAACTTTCAAAAACAAAATAAAAATTGCCCACTGTCAGTGGCTTATGTTGGCTAAACAAGTGCCTGCCTGGCAAAAGAGGCAGCTTCATTTCAGCTGACTTCACTGCTCTTCGCAGCTTTTCTTTATTCAGTTATACATCATGCCTGAGTGGGTGGCAGTTCTACATTGCATTTCTAAGGTTTAGGAGTGTGGAGTGAGTTCTCTTCCCGCTTCCTTAGTGGAAGTGGTTCAGGCCACTGTTTTATGCTTTCTTCAGGACAGAGGATTGTGACTTTCTTGTTATTATTCCTGAAAAGTATGTTTTACCTTTTGATACGAGCTGTTTTAACAAAACCAGGAAATGAACTCTGAATTGCTGATTTCTAACATCACTCTAGTCTGTGTGATCTGGCTATGTTTTATATGTCTTTAAAGCAGTCCTATCATATGATCGTATGTGAAATCTCAAGGTCAAAGAGTCTCTGTTTCGTGCAACTAATGACAGACTTTTTTCAAGAATAAGTGATAGGATTTTAGTCTTACATAAATAAAATGCGCACATGTAAGATGATTATCCTTTACTTTGTAACACTGACTATACTTGCATTATAGAATTCAACTGTTACATTTAAAACACTTTAAATGTGCTTAGTATCACCTGTACATTACTTGTGATGTACAAGATGAGGTGAGGAAAGACCGTTTAGCTAGTGTGAATGTATTTGCTTTATATGCAGCATCCATATTAAAACCTATAGTTAAACATGTCTGCTCAGGCTTCCATCTGCTGCAGAGCCTAACAGACTCTAATTGCTGGTATTAATTTCAGTTAATTTGAGTGTATTCCCTGCTTTGGTGGTGGCAGATACACTCCCATGCTTTCGTCCTTGTAGCTGATGCTCTTCTGAGCTTTATTGCCATCCCATCACTTCTGAACTGAAAAGGATGTGAAATCGTTTTTCAGGGCTCTGCATGTGAACTTTGTTCTGTACGTTTTGAGATAGTGGAGGAATTGTTCTTGGCCTGTGAAAACCGAAGATTCTTTGGAACAGATCTTTCTAGGTTTTTACACCCTGCACTTTCATGTACTTTAGTACAAGAAGGCTATATGCTTCAGTGTGGAAGCGAATTTCTCTTGATTTGGTACTGTGAACTCACAGTTCTCAACTGTGAAGTCTCACAGTTGCTTCTCCTTGTCGTCTTAGAATGTGAAAGTGTTACAGGTGAGACACTTTTGAATTACAAGAGTCTTGAGCGATAGATACACCAAGTCTCTTGTGGACGTGGATATATTCAGTAAAGTCAAATTATGTAGAGACCGTTGAAATGTGAAGGGTGAGATGAAAAATGGACCCTTGGAAACAAAGTTCAAAGATGAATGTTTCTTTGTTACCGTAATACTTAGATTTCTGTAAGATACTAGGAGTTATTGAATAATTGTCTGAGACTGGGCTTTAAAAGTTGCAGTACCAGGGGGGAGGGGGGGTCTGGAGGTAAGAACTACTGTCATCCAAGCAGTCCAAAGCCAAAGTCACTCAAGAAGAATGGGCATGCAGGCAACTCACATGTCTCTCCTTACCTTATTACTCAGTGCAAGGCACGTATATACTAAATATATAAGTGGAACATGCAGATGAGAATTCTTTTACAAACTCAAACCACCGAGACTACTTTCTGAGGCTTGGTGGGAAATTTGACTTTGAATAAACCATTTGGTTACCTTCACTAAGAGTATTTAATTCTATCACGTATGATACACAGGAGTGAGGATTCTTGTCCTTTTGTCCACTCTAGTGGCAAAACAGTGACATTTCAAACATTTTCAGTTCCTTCTCTGGGTTACGCATGACTGCATCTCACAATTAAAGACTCTTCTAGCATCAGATTTTCCGGATACACAAAGAAATGAGATTCAACGAAGCTGAGTGCCAGGTCCTGCACTTGGGTCACAACAGCCTCATGCAGTGCCACAGGCTTGTGGAAGAGTGGCTGGAAAGCTGCCTGGCAGAAAAGGACCTGGGGGTGTTGGTCAGTAGCCAGCTGAGTATGAGCCAGTAGTGTGCCCAGGTGGCCAAGGCGGCCAACAGCATCCTGGCCTGTATCAGAAACAGTGTGGCCAGCAGGACTAGGGAAGTGATTGTTCCCCTGTACTTGGCACTGGTGAGCCCCCACCTTGAATACTGTGTTCAGTTTTGGGCCCCTCACTCCAAGAAAGACATTGAGGTGCTGGGGCATGTTCAGAGAAAGGCAACAAAGCTGGTGAGGGGTCTGGAGACCAAGTCTTATGAGGAGCGTCTGAGGGAACTCGGGCTGTTTAGCTTGGAGAAGAGGAGGCTGAGGGGAGACCTTATCGCTCTCTACAACCACCTGAAAGGAGTTTGTAGCGAGGTGGGTGTTGGTTTCTTCTCCCAAGTAACAAGTGATAGGTCAAGAGGAAGTGACCTCAACTTGCTCCAGGGGAAGTTTAGATTGGATATTGGGAAAAATTTATTCACTGAAAGGGTTGTCAAGCATTGGAACAGACTGCCCAGGTAAGTGGTGAAGTCACCATCCCTGGGGATGATTAACAGATGTATAGATGTGGTGCTTAGGGACATGGTTTAGTGGTGGACCTGGTAGTGTTAGGTTAAGGGTTGGACTTGATCATCCTTAAGGCTCTTTTCCAACCTAAATGATTCTATGATTTTATGAAATTTAAAAACCATTCTTGTCTGTTCTAATGTTTTCTCTAGTTCTGTTTTCTTTTTTTCTACCTGCCACCTATATTGTGTGATTTTTATAAAGAACAGTTGATCTTTTACTGTTTTCTGTGGTTGCTACACTGTAGTCCTGTGAGGAACTAGGTTTTGTCTTTTCTGAGTTTTCATGTGATGTGCTGTTTCTGTCCATCTCTTGATCTGTGAAGTTGGATATTTGAGCCTTTTTGCGTGTTTCCTGATATATCCTGTCTATAGCTAGATGAATGCGCAGTACCTGCTGCTTTTACATGATTTATGCCTCATTTCTCCCCATGCTTTTAATTCAATAACATGTTTAACTGTAATGATTTGCACTTAAAAAAAAGACCAATTTCTTTAAGTTGTAAAACTTCCATGCAGCATGTGTGATGCAATAGCATGACCAATGAATTCAATCAAAATTTTATGGTGTTTCCTGTTTCAGGCTGCAATATCCCCTGTGCTCTCAGCACCACATTTGTCACAAGGTGTGTTTCCTGTTCTGGATCTTCATTCATTTGCTGAGTCAGGTAATACAACCTATTTTAAAGTCTGATTTAATAAACAGGTCAAGTAAAGTTTTGAAGTTCATTGAATTAATTTGTTTCTCTTGGAGTAAGTGGCCGTTTGTGGCTTTGTTTCAAGTTCTTGAAGGTTGAGGAGTCCTATATTCTGTGCAGCTTATTCTAATTCATTCTGTACAAAATATTTGTGTGTTTTCTCATAGCAGTAAAATTCTGTATGTTTGTTCTTGATGTTCCCTTTTGAAGGCAAAGCAATAAAATGTTTGATTGGTAGGATGGGTTCGTTTATTTTTCTGAAGTAGTATGTATGTCATTTTTTAGTTCAGTATGTACTTAGTCCTCTGATGGTTGTCATGGTTTAATTGTTTTCTTCTGTTTTCTTCTACTTAGCTGGATTTATTTAAATTACAAAACACTGAAATTATGACTGTTAGAAACTACTGTGTTATAAACATAACTTTGACTTCTACAGGATCAGGATCAAACAGAAGATTGGCTGTGGAGAAACTGGTCATGTTTAATACTGCCTTGCTGTTCAAACAGATAGATTATAATGTTCAATCTAGTAGTCACATTTGAAAAATAATCAAATATATCAATGTTATTTCAATGTCAATCACCTTTGTCATATCAAGGCACTCAACTGGAGAAATAGAGGATACTTTTTCTCCTCTGTCAAGTTAATCATATATGGGGTTTGCAAACGCTAGTAAAATTATCAGCAAAGTTAATATTTGCGTCTACTGTATCACTTCAAATTCAGTGTGTGTAGAGTATGCGTAGAAATATGTATCTGTGCATCTTCATCTATCTTTTACATGAGTTCCATTAAGTGCGCAAAGGTAGAGAGAAAGTATCTTTCAATTCTTACAAATTAGAGTGAGATGGGAACGAACACTGGAAACAATTAATTTGAGAAAGTAATGACTTGATTCAATCTAAATCTATCTTTTTTTTTTTAATTTATACAATATATACAGCTCTACAGTCATTTTAAGTGATTAATGTTATTTCTCTGTCTTCACCCCCCAGACTCAAGTGTGCTTTTAAACCTTAGAAAATACCTCTTAATGTCATGTGTTTGGTTTTGTCAGAAGAAGGATACCTCAACAGTTACCTTTAACTTCATTGTTTATGGTTTTTAGGTGGAGGGAAAGAACCTCATAAGATGGTGCAATCTATTTGTCTTAGTTACATTTCGTTAATAATGTCAGGTGGATTAAAGGCTTGATAGTCCTTAGGAGTCTCTCCTGAAATGAGAGATCCAAAGTAGTGCCACTGATAGTGAGGGAAAGGCTTCTGAATGTTGAGCAGCAGTCAGCCCAGCAGAAGAGTTAAGATATTAGTACACACTGAAGGCAAGATGAGCCACAGTCTATGCTGTCTTTTGCACAACAAATAGTGAGAGAATGCTGACTGAGTTAGCTGCTGAGAACTGATTTATGATGATGTGATAGAGGGAACTGTAAGTGTCTTGAAAAGTTGTGGAGGCAGGAGTGGAGATAATTATACAAATAGACTTTGTTGGTTGCTAATTATCAGCTAAGTAATCTTCCAATACTTGTATGTTTAAGTTTTTATATAGACATAAAAATTCTGGATCATAGTGCTGCAAAATACTGGCTTTCTAAAATTTATACATCATGTTGTTGTGAATTAATCCTTAGAATCAGAAGAAGAATTTTATGATGCTCTAAGCAGTCCTGTGGAAGACATGCCATTTTTTGAAGCCCCATCTGGTACCCTCAAGCGAGCTAGCAGTACAAGGCGAAAAAAACTACGTAAACAAGAATCTTTGAAAAATATGACAGAATTTCAGCTAACTTTTGAAGTAGCTGAGGTAAAGAGAATTTTTTTTTAATTTCTCTGAAGCACATCCAAACTGTATTTCTTTTCCTGTTTGTTGTGTTCATGATCCATGTCTACAGAAGTATTAATTCCCCATTTCTTGCTGAACTATTCTGTAGAGTTTTTTTTCCAAGTCATAGTTGTACTTATGCATCCTTGTCATCACTGAAATGCTTTGATTTATACAATTTATTACCTTATTTCCCAACTTATCACTAAATTTCCTTTACCAAACTGTCACTCAAAAGTCAGATTATGTATTTGTTTTGGCTTAAGGTGTAGGTTTTGACATCTTTTTTCCGGATACTGCTGCAGTCACTGGGAAGATGTCATTAATCTTCCATCTTGTAATAAGCACCCTATTTTTCCACTGCAATTTTTCCCAGACTCTGTGGGCCTTACCGAAATCTGTAACATGTTCACTATGAGGTATTTTATGTGTTATTCTTGCTGTATTGGGTGGGAAGGGTATTTTACCCAAATGCAAGACACTGTTACTGACTGCATCAGTTGGTCTAGTAAAAGAGAAGGCCACTTACCCTATTGTTACCTGTATGGCTATGACAGTGTTACTGCTGCTACTCACTGTGTAACTTTACAAATAAACCATGCAAATTCAGTTAATTCTACAAATTCTGTTTTAAGGTAGGGCTTACAGAATGGCTTCAATGCCTCATAAGTAGCTTGCTACATATCTTATTATATACTACACCTTACAGAAAATACATAAACAAATAAAATTGAAATGTACTGGTTTTTGTGTGATGACAAGATCTTAAGAATTACTAGTCTAAAGATAGATGCTGCATTATACATTTTTCTCTAATGGAAACTATCCTACAATCTATAAGAAAAAAATTAAATTGAGAATCTATTAAGAATCACCATCTCTGAGTTTGTTGGCTTTGTGGTTTAAAATTACTTATTTGGTTTGGTTTTGATTTTCCATATTTGTAGATAGCATTATGTGGAAAGGAAGAGTATGTATCATTGTTTTGCTTTGGTTGTGAAAGACAGATAACAGCAGCTCAGCTAGGTATTTATTTAACAATGTCTTTCTCATTCATGGGTGAAAAAGTAGGAAATCCTCTTGCCTGATATTCAGCTTGGGAATCTAACTCTTACCGGGAGAGTTCAAAGAAATTACAGTGAAAGTAGTAAACTCTTTATGCAGACTGAAAATCTGGTTTTGTCTGGGCTGAACATTACTAAATGCCTTACAAAATTGTTATAAATTAGTTTATGTAAGTGTAACTTTGGTATTACATATGTGCATGTTTGCAGTTTTTGTTAAAATATCAGCAGACAGTATTCTAGCAATTTTGCTTATTGAACTGTTTATTTTTTCCAGTGCATTTGTTGTATAAAGTTAAATGATCAATACACATTAACCAGTAAATTGTATGTAAATGTATAATCCTATATAAAACCTAAGAGGATAATCCCCTACCTTTTTTTATGTTTTTTGTTTGTTTGTTTTTTGTTCGGTTGGTTTTTTTAGGTCTTAATTAAATTATGCCGTCTTACTGGTGATGCTGAGACACCTGTGCTGCAGCTTGATATTGTAGGGTTAGGCACTGAACTTAAATTAAGAACATTTGACATGACTGCAAATGCTTTCCTTCGTGAAGTTTGTCTGCTGTGCCCAGAGTATATGGGTAAGTATCTGTAGTCTGATGAAAACATTAGGTGTAAATAACACTGTGGATTTGTCTTCAAAAAGCCTGTAGGGCTTTCTTTTGTCAACTGAAGAAGATTTGCTTCCTAAATGAATTTATTTTTTTTTTTGGTGGTGGGGGGAAAAGTAACTCAGGAGCTCATTCTCTTAGTAATACTTTGGTAAATATGTTCTAGTGCTGATGACTTTAGTAGAGACATCTACCTGTTTTAGGTCTGCAGAATAGGTTTTCTGATTAAATAGTAATGACAGCTAGTAGCCTAGTTTGTAGTCTATAGATGATTAAAAAGTTGTACAAAACTTGTCTTTTTTTTTTATTAAAAAAAAGTAATATTTTTTATTATTTTGGTTTTTTTTTAAGATGATAATGACAAGCCAGTTTACATAATTACTACTTTGGATAATGTAGAAGATGATCTTCTCACTCTGGAGTACATAAAGGTGAGAAAAGAGCAGACATTGCTTTTGAATTTTAAGCCAGTCATAAACAGCACTGTATTATTGAGCAATTGTTGAAGGTTTTTCCTTGCTTGTTCATTCCTTAACATATTATCACGTGCAAAGTCTTTGTGCTCCCTAAACAGATTAACTTGTACATCTTAAGTTGTAGCAGTTTTTGAAATAAATTCTCTCTAATGAAATTTGCAAACTTCTGATTTGTTTGTTTGTTTTACGTGCACTTTTGGTGGACTAGACTGATATTAATGGACCAGAACTGAAAACTGCCTATCAGAATGTTCTGCAGAAAATAAAGGTATGATGTCTTTTTTAACATAATTTTCTCATTGTGGGATGAGAGGCATATTGCATAAACATAATTTGTTCTTTTAGGTGAACTTTTCATCTCTAGATGTTCATTTGCATACTGAAGCTCTGCTGAATGCTATGAACTATCTGAATAATCTTCTACCCAAACAAGAAACTAAAGTTGCAGAAGAAACAGTCCATGAAAAAATAGAGGAGAAGAAGGATGTTCTTAAGAAATTAAGTAAGTTTCTTTATTCCTTTTTTCACCCTCTTTTCATTCCTCTCTCTTCAAGGAAAAAACAGACATATTTTCTATTTTTGTAAGCCTGTCAATGACTTTATATACACTACTGCATTTCACAAGCTCCAGGAGAGTTTTGGTTACTAGTGATCTAGTAATTTGCTGAATGACTAAATTCTGTTTGGCACCAACTTTGTAGGAATAATTTGTTGGAACTGCTGCTTTGGGTTTCTTAACTGGCACATGAATTTGGATTTACCTTGAAGTGTAATAAATAGGAAGGCCTTGTATGGTGGAAGATGTCTTGAGTGTTCTCAGTCTTTTGTTACAGGAAGCTGGTAATAGCAGCCATTAATATAAATTACTGTGTTTTTAGGGACAGGAAGTATAATGTGAATTCCTGCAATTTGAGAGAAATCTAGTGAGCCTACTCATGTTTATCAAAGGTACCTGGTACTCTGTAGGTATCTTATTTTATGTATAAATTTAGGCTTCCTAGGTTTTGTTGGCCTGCAAGAGCATTATTAGCACTGTTGCATCATAAAAGGGGCACAGGCCAATCACTTATTTAACAATATTAGTCTGAAGGAATTATTCTGCTCTAATAAGGTTAATATCTCTGTCCGTGTGCCGTTTTCTGACGTATTGGTCAAACATACCTTTGCTGTGTATTCAAGAAACTGAGTATATGCAAAAAAAATCCCCATAAATTATCCATTTTTGGTTTTGTTTCTTCCGCCCCCGGACTGAATTGAGACTTTTGATTGCCCACAGTTATTTTATTACCTTATATCTGAGGAACATCAATCTCATGTGAATACCTTCCTTTCTATGCAGTTTTATCACTCTCTGACCAAGAATTTGCCAGGTCTGATTTGTTGATAATGTTGTGCAAGAGCAAAAAACCCCATTACCTGCATATTGTGATCTTGTGTCTGGGAGAATCTTCTACCTTGAAATGAATGCTTTTAATAAATGCTCAACATTATGCCAGCGACATTCATTTCTGCTCTGAGAAGGACTTCTCAGATCTTTGCAATCATTGCTTGCTGTTAATCAGAAAACACTGAAAATCCAGCTAGTTATTAAAAAAAGAAAACACACACAAAAACTATGGTAGAGGATAATTCTCAAGATGTTTCTAGTTGAGGTATTGTAATACTTGCTTGGCATTACTGATTTCGGTAGTTCCCTCATATGACTGACCTAGCCAGCCTGCTGGTACACTACGAGATTTTTCTGAGGCTGCCTGCATTCACTGATGTTAGTTCTTATGAGCATTTTGAGTTAAACTTCAGTACTAGTTTGACACCTTTAAACCTGAAGTATCACATTTGCAACATTTGGTTATTTTTTTTTTTTTTTGAGAATGTTAATTTGTGCTGCCTTTATGAAAAATATATTTCTGTTTGGCAAAACAGAAATATATTTTTAAGTCTAGTGTATACTCATATTCAGTGATTAATTCACAGTGTTGCTGAGGGTTGGTGACTTTGTTACAGGAGGCAGGTAAACCAGTAGCCTGACTGTGTGTCTTGAAGAATAACTGAGATGGAAAAGGTACCTGTATTAGGAATAAAAAATTCAAGCTTTTGGGGTGCACAGCTCTTCTTGGGATTTGAGTGTTTGTTTCCCATGTGTACTTCAGTGAAATCAGTTATGTTTATTTTTTTAAGCATTGTGAGAGGAACACACAATGGAACCAACAGGTTATTAACAAAATGAGAGAAATTAAGGTTTGTAGCCTCTGTTTTTGGGGGGAAGATGAAGGAAGATGAACGAGAGCATTTGCCCTAGGAATTATAAGACATCAGTTGGGATGAGATGTGAGAAGAGTATTAATATGTCACCCAGCGATTGTTTCTCAGATGATGATTTTTTATTATTCCATCAGATTGTTAGGAAGTTTAGTTCCTCAGCTCGTTCTTTGAAGGTGTTTTGCAGGTCTCCATTGCATAATAGACCTGAGAAGTAAAAGGTGGAATAATTGCTCTGTGAAAAAAAAATTCTTCTATTTAACTGTAATTTTTAATTTATTTTTTTTTTCTGTGTGAGATTGTTCTCATTCATGGTGGTTGGTTGATTTCAGTTACACTGGGACATGCCTGAACACTAGATGAAATACCACTTGTGTACACAGGATAGTCTGTGAACTTAAAGGGTTCTGTTCAGTGGCTTACTGAGAGCTGTGGACAGAAGGTTCATCACTTCTCTAGCTTTGAACCATTTTGCTATGCAGGCAAACACTAAAGTATTTGGTATCTTCTAGAATTCTTGGAGGCAAAGGATTAAATTAGGTTCTTATGTATCAACATCAGGCAACCATTTAGACTTTAAACAGCTGAAAAGCTTTCATAGGTGATTCTCCTCCCTCCTCCCTCATTTCTGTACAACTGTGCACACTAAACTTTGACTGAGGGTAGTTATTGGTTAATTTACTGTGGCTTGTCTTATGTTAGCAACATACAATAAAATCATGTGACTGAAGCTGACGTATTTGTGGAACTGTAGTTTGATTGTGAGGGTTGAGAAAGCCTTAACATACTCACACAGAATACTTAAAGGTATCTCTCATCTGAAAAGCTAGGCTTTGGAGAAATTGATTGAATGTTTATTACTTTTAATTTTGCTGCTTTTAGCTTTGCATGTAGATCACCTGTAAGAATTTACCGCTTAATACTCAAAGTCCCTGAATACTAGATATGATATTTCCCTCTGTCATTTGAAGTAGCATGTAACATTACTTCAGATTTGGCTTTAAGAAAAAATGGACTAAGTTATTGGTTGAGTCCCTTATCTGTTGACTTCTGTATTGAGCAACATACCTGCAGATAATGTTGTGTGGCATCAGTCACGTTTACTTATAATGAACAGAGATTATCTCTGTTAACATGAAATAGAATATTTTTACTCTTACTCAGTTTTGAGAAAACCAAAAATGAACTAAATATTTGGACACCTCTGTTCTGACAGGCACTATATTTGCTCTTTTATCTTTTGTAGGTCTTAAAGTTACCCATACTTATTTTGAAGGACACCCACTACTCCTTCTGTTCGGTGTCTAGTTATATTAATGGTATTTTCATGTTTAAAACTTAAGTTTAGAAAGTATAGGTTGTGGGGCTTTAATAAAAAGTCACCTGCTGTATGTAAACAAGACCATTGATTGCAGATGACTAATCAACAGACCAGGTAGAGTAGTGCATTAATGTAGCTATCATGTTCCCACTATTTGGGGTAAACTGCTTAGTCCTGAATAACCTATGTCTAATTTTGTATTGTGCTTGTATTGTATTGTAGATGTGTATTAAATGTATTTCTTGCAGTTAATAAAATACTGATCTTGATTACCACAGTTTGTGAAGCACATGAGCACTCTTGTGTATACAACCCTGTATATACAATTCCTTTGTGTCATACTTGCTAGTATGAGTGCAGTGCACTTTGCCAGTGCTGCAGGCTTGATACAAACTAGGCTTTGGCAAAGGGATACTAAAATACTACACCTTCTTGAATAATTGTAATTTTTATAAATTTTTATTTCCCACAGCATCAAAAAAATCAAAGTATGAAGATGTTATCGACCTCAATATCTGCGCGGATTTATCCTGTTTACGTATCTTTATTAGAGAGAAAAAACATAGAATAGCTGAAATTCACATTGAAGGTAGGAACAGAACTTTAATCGCAAAAGCACAAAACTTTGTAACCAGAATATTCGATAGATTTTGCATGTCTTATTTTTTTTTTTAAGGTCTGGATAGCCAAGTGATCATGAAGAAAACAGCAACAGAAGTGACCGCAAAATTAAAGAACATCATCATAATGGATTCTGATGAGACAGCGTTGTATAAAAAGGTATGCGTTTGCACGTACCATTGATTTCTGAATGGAATATAGATGCTAAATTACTTTGTGGTCTCTTCTCTTTAACTATCATTTTTTTTTTTTTAAAATAATGTTTTATGTATTTGCTGGGAGCATTATATCTCTATAGGCAGACTGATTTCGCCCCTACAACTGGTGATTATTAGGCTGACATTGATTTTGTGCAACTGTGATGCTCAGCTGCTCATCATGCTCCTTATTTTGTTGACTTTAATGTACAAAGTTACTCAAGCTGAGATTCCAACCAATTATTTTCAGCTATTTCAAGGTGGCTTTCGGTTTTTGTTGTTTTTTTTTTTTTTTTCATTTATTGTTGCTATACTTGAAGTAAAAATGTCTTAGAAGTGTGAGGTACTACAGTTTATTTTGGAATTCAGTTTCTCCAGCATAAGTTTTTACAGTAGACATGCTCTTTTTTTTTTTCTTCCTAAGGCTCTTTACATCACAGGAAAAGAAGTCTTCAACTTCAGAATGATATCATATGTGAATGCTACAGATGGCATTGCATACACGAATATGGATGTTGTTGACAGTCGTATTTACCTGACTGTAGGGTGTATTCAAGTAGTTTTTGTCAACAAGTTTGTTTCATCTATTTTGGTAAGTTAAATTTTCCAGATACTGTTCCTTAGCATTCAAATAACATTGTCTGAGCTAGAAGAGAATAAGGCATCCCATGTGGAGTGGTGCCTGTTTGTGTAAGAACTCTTGTATACTATTGTAAAAACTTTACTGGGATTGGCGGTTAGGCTATTTACTTTTCTTCTCCATATGTTTGTTATTATGGAGTCAGTGGCTAAGCATCAATATGTCCTATTATTGTTAGTAACTTTTTTATTTTAAATAACTCATGGCAGCTTTTAGATATACAGACTGTTCATTGTTTATAACACTGAAATTTAAGTAATAAACCATGAAATGTAATGCCTTCTCCGTATATTCTGCTAAGTAAATCTATCTTTTACTCTCCATATGAGTAAATAAAATGTAAGTTATACAAGTCATGTTACAAGGTCATTGCTGTTACCATCTGATTTGCCAAATACTTAGTATGGATTTTTTTTTTTTATATATATATATACACTTTATCATATTTTGTGAGGAGATTGTCCTATTATAAGAACTCAGAAAAAATGCGTAGCAAAAATAGTATCCTAAGATGGTTTGCTATGTAAAAAGCTGTGATTCTTAGTGTTTTTGAAGTAGTGTAATTCTTAATAAAATTCCCAAGTTCTGTATTCTTTTCCTAGGCTTTTATAAATAACTTCCAAGCTGCCAAGGAAGCTCTTACTGAGGCAACTGTTCAAGCAGCAGAGAAAGCAGCTACAGGTGTAAAAGAGTTAGCAGAGCGTAGTTCCCGTTTGGCACTGGATATCAATATTAAAGCACCTGTTGTGATAGTTCCACAGTCAGCAATGTCTGCGAATGTCCTGGTGGCTGATCTTGGTCTGATCACTGTGAAGAACCAATTCTTTATAGCTAAAACAAAAACACGCTATAATCTCCCGCCTGTTGTTGACTCTATGACGGTGAAATTGAGTGAACTGAAGTTATATAGGTAATGTAGTGTCAAATTTTTTTTTTAATTCATGTAATCCTTTTGGGATACTTCAGTTGGAGAGCTTTGAGAAATTGTTTTGAAAATTATTAGTTAATGGTTGGTGGTTGACAGATACACTATTATCTTGAAATATAACAGCAAATTAATAAAGATTTTGTAAAAGCAATTAAAATGTATGGTGTAGGAGAAGTAGCAATCTACACATCTTTTAATAGAAGCAAATGTTTGTTCAGGGAATACTGAGTATAATAATAGACATGCATCATTCACTACTTTGGGACAGGTTAATACCCATTTGTAAATGGCTATTTTGATGGAGTTTTCAACTATACATAGCAGGAAAGATATCAAGTGAGATAGCTGTAAAGAAGTGTTTGAAAATGGGCGTTGGTCCAGGGGATTGGGAGGGGAAGAGGGAAGGGAAGAGGATTTTCAAACATAGTTGAAGAGTACTGAAGAAAGAAGGAATTTCTCTTTAGTGGAGAGCAGGTGGGAGGCCCTGACTTGCAAGAAGTCAGTATGTTGTGTGCTTGTTATGTGCCTCCTTCCTGACAAGAAAAGATGTCTAGTTGGTGGAGTAAGGCTTTAAGTAGAGATACTGGAAGTAGTATGAAGACTGTTTTACAGTACTATTCAAAAAGATGAGGAAAAGACAGAAATGTGTTTGTATGTCTTTGTTACAATGTGCAAGTGAAGTATGTCAAGCTGGGAGTATTTTGATTCTGTTCACAGATCATGCTATGAACAGGGTTCATTGCAAACTGAAGTACAGTTGCTGCAGCCAGTCAATCTGGAATTAGCTGTTGAACGAAATTTGGCTGCTGCGTGGTATAACGAAGTTCCTGACATTGAAATATCTGGCCGACTCAAGCCTATGAATGTAAGCACTTATTTCTGAAAGCAGCTGTTAAAATATCTGTGGAAAATGGATTCTTTTTTTTCTGTCCAAAAAGTCCAGGTTTCTTCAGGTATTGTTTGATTTCATAGGGAGAAAGGAAGTGAACGGCTTTTTGTTCTAATCTAAGCTTTGTATTTCATCTGTGAAACTGCAGGCAGACTTTGCACTCTATATTACTGTTGCTAGTTAGAAGTGGGAATGCAGTTATAGCCTTCTTTTACCTGTCAGTATCTTTCAAAGAAGAAATGGAAAAAGTTGGAGTTTATTGGTCTATTCATTAGTAGTGCGATCGCCTGCTGCATTCATACCCATGCCAAGCTTGAGTATGAGTTAGTGCATGTGCTCATTTAAATTTAACAGCAAAATATATATATAAAGCTTGTCAGTTGTATGAGGAAAACCAATTTGCCAAATTTTGAAAGAGAGCTAGTAAACATTAGTGTAAAGTACCTAGTGACTAAATGTGGATAGCTATTTTGGGCGACTATAAATCAAACCATATGTATATGACTTTTAACATTCAGTTTCTAAATTGTAGCTTTGTAAAGAAAGTTTGTGGACAAAAAAACAATATGTGAACAACTTCTGATTTCTAGACATTACTGTAAGGGGTTTTGTGGATTTGAGCAAAACATTTTATTTGGTTCTTTAGTCTCCTAAACAGAGACTCAATTGAGATTAATTTGGTTTATCTGTTTATTTGCGAACTTAGTTACCAAAAGTTTCATCAAGTGAGTTGTTCTGAGTTTAATAACAATCCTTTTTTAAGCTAATTCTCAGTCAGGAAGATATTACCACAATATTGAGGACACTAAATGAAAATATAGGCGGAAGCTCTGGTGCCTCAACGTCCTTACCAGAACCAAAAGATACGACTAGCCATTGTAGTGATATGCATAGTACGTCACAGCACTCTGCAGGTAACGTTTCCTAAAATTACGTGTGGTATAGCATTTTTAGGTTTTACTGTCAATTTAGTATTGCTGTTGGAATTACCTTTATGAAAGGATGCCAGATTCAGTTGTTTTTAACAGTACGGCTCTGTTATCTTGACATTGCGGTTTGAGGTATACCTAACAATAATGATAATGAATAGGAGCAAAAGGGCTACTGTGGTGAGTTTTGTAGTGTGATGTGTTGTAATGTAAGGACTGTCTTGTTCTACTGGCAATAACAGAGTGAGCACCTAAAAGTCTGTCAGCTAGTTCTGGTAATATCCCAACTTTGAATTGCTGTGTCACTCTTTTTCCTGTGTATGCTGGTTCTGTTGTTTTTCAGTTTTAGATAAGTTTGCCTTATCATAATGATGGAATGCTTAAAAGTTGTTCCTATTGAGTAGGCATCATTGCTCATAAACTGTTCAGCGCACAGTAAAAAAAAAAAAAGCAAGTAAGGTTACGAAAAGAATCTATTAAATGTAAAAAATGGCAAAAGTATGGCAAGAGGAGCAAATGAGGATGAAAGTAAACTTGTATTCTTTGTAACATTCTTGCATACGGTACTGTATAACATTAAGGGAAGTTGTACATTTGTCTTAAAGATGGTAAAAATTGCATGTATGATATATAAGCGGAGTATTTTATTTTCTCAAACATTGTGTGATATTGCCAAAAGTAATTACAGAGAGCATGATAAACACATCTGAAGTGTGAATGGATTTATATGTGGAGGAAAAGTTAAGTTGTCTTTATAGTCATTAGTGAGGATGTTGGGTTTGGGTGTGGTGGGTTTTTTTTGTTTGTTTTTCTTATCTGCGGTCTTTAATATTAAGTGTTTTTCTAATTTCTGAAAGGTGTAACTGTTGTGACATCAGCTGTGGTGGAATTGCATTCGCCTATGAAAATAAAGACAACACTTAAACTGGACTTCAGATTCGACTCCCTGACTTTAGTACTGTATAGTCCAAATTCAAAACAGGTAAATATAATTTTCGTTACAAAGGGAAAGAAGCAGCTTTAAGGTTGCCTAGAGTCCTAGAAATTCTGAACAGGAATAGTTTAATTTATGAGCAGAGAAAGTGATTTCTAGCAATAGTAACAAACATGATGGAAATGCTAAACAGCTATTTTAACTAAATCACAAGGCAGATATTACAGGAAAGAGAATAACCAGTGGTAGCACATAATACGTCGCATCTTCTGTGATCTGACTAAAAATGTGTTGAAAACTTACCTTAGTTGAAAATACAGTTTGGAGGATGGGAAAATGTGGAGGGATGCAACCTGTTCTTTAGTTACACACACACATGTGGACACAAAGACATATATAAATAAAATTGTGGAGAGAGATTTTAAATTTGTATTACAAAATGAATGCCTTTTTATTCTTGATTTAAATTTACCAAACTTGTCAGGAAATTTCTGATTAAAAGTTTGGTAATATTTTGTGGTAAACTTGTAGTCTGTTATTTTAGATTTGGAACAATTTTCCAGTATTTGGCTGAACACTATGCCAGAGTGTGAGACAAAGAGGTGAAACTTAATGTCTTATTTGGTGTCTTTGCATATACTATGTATTTTTAAACAGCAAACAAACCGAAATTGCATATGACAACTCTACTTTCTTTTAAACATTGTATCCGTCTCACTAATGTAAGCTTGCTTTAGCAAGCTGACAGAAGGATACAGCTTTCTCTTTTCAAGTTTTCTCTGTATGTTATTGATTTTTTTGTTGTTGTTGTTGTCGTTGAGGGATCCTCAGCTTTTATACTGAGCATGAGGCAGATGGGATGGAATACCCTGTTGGTCAGTTTTGGGTCACCTGTCCTGTCCGTTCGTCCTCACAGGTGGGACCCCTCTGTGCTTTTCTGCTTCCGACCCTCCAATGGGGCAAATAACAAGGTTATCTGGCCTTGGGTGTTATAGCAATAAGTATAAGCAAACGCCTCTCTCCATACCATTCCTTGGCATCAACTATAAACATAGGTCTTACCACTCTGAGAGCGAACAGTGTCTCAGCAATATGCTGTTAATTTCAGAGAGTTCAGTTAGTTAGAGGAGGCTTAGCTGCAGGGTGAAATTACTAAACAGAATTTTTTTTTTTTACCTCAAATCAGGACATTTGTCTTTTGAATTACCAGTGGGTTTATTTAGTATATCATTATTAGAAATCTTAACAGTTAGAATAAAGTTTGTATATCACACCTGTGTATTATTTCCATTATTTTGAAGCAAATCTCCAAACATATTTTCATTTGATTTAAACAGGTTACAAATTTGGATCAGAGAGATGACCTTTTGAAGCTTGCAGAGTTTAAGTTAGTTTTGATGTCAGCTGCTGTCAAAATGTTATCAGATGGTTCAATGAATGCTTCAGTCAAGCTGGCAAACTGTACGTTAGATGATAAAAGACAGTCAATCCAGAAGGCTACACCAAGGTCTGTATTTTGACATAAACTACTGTTTACTGGAGTTTGACAAAGAACTCCAAATGTTTCCGTTTTAGTATTCTTTTAAAACTGCAATTGTGTAGGCGGTTCTTAAAGTGCATGTTATAGTAGACTTATGTGTCTTACTTGCGTTTTGTTCCACATGTTTGAGAGACCACTATAAATGCTAGAAACAAACTTTAAATACGAAATAAAATAAAATCTAAATATGAAATTAATAAATGCATGTAGAAAAAAATTTCACTTTCAGCTTTAATAAGCCTCTGGCTGAGTAAGACATGATTTTTTTTCATGAAGAGTAACAAACTTCAGTGAAGTATAACACTTGATAGGTAAACAAGGAATTGTGATGGTTTGACTTGTTAAAATTATGAACACCTTTGCCAGTGTATGGGAGTCCAGTTAGTTTTAAAGTTTTATAGAACTTACGTTAATGTTTTTATTGCTCTTTTTTAAAATTGTTGATGTTGCTTTTAAATTTGCTCATGTTAATGTATTGCAGCTGGATTGAGAATGTTGACTGTTTTTCAGTATTTGGCTGCTTTTTTTTATTGTCTCATTAAATGTGCCTTAATGATTTTTCAGGATGGTGGAAATGAAACATGGATTTGAAAAGAAAGTTATGGTGGATATAAGCTATAAGCAGGGGAGAGATGGCACTGTTCTTGATGTGATTGTTCAAGAGATCTACCTTTGTGCAAGCATGGAGTTTCTACTTACTGTTGCAGATATATTCCTTAAGGCTAATGCAGAAAGTGCTGCTGCACAGAGAAGTCTCAAACAGTCATTACCTTTAAAGGAGCAAGGTATATATTGGAAATATTTAAGAAGTTGTATTTAAATATCTGTTTAAGTTTGGTATTAAAATGCTATTTAAAAAATATAATATTCTTTTAATGCTATTTCCTGTGTTTGTGCGTGTATAGAACAACATTTTAACCATTGATGTTTCTTTCTTCGCATCATGGAAATAGATTCGTTTTCCTAGGTCTTTTATTTCCAAATGAAGCTTTGATTTACCAGACAAAAGAAATACCTAAAGATATATGTCCAAAAAAAAAATAAAAATGGGAAGGGACAATTACAGCTGGCACTCTCTAGGTTTGTTTGACTATCTTTGCAGTCTCAAAAAAGTTTAAAATTATTAAGACCATCATCATTTTCATTCTTCCTGAGAATGATGGAGTGTATTATATTATGCCTAAATATGAATTCAGTTTGTCAGATATCGATGCCTAGAAAAGTTACTGTTTCACTTGTTCATTGATGCACGTTTCTCCCTAGCTTGAGTGTTCAATTTGTTCTTCCTAGTGCAGGCCCTATACTTGACATCAGAAATTAATCCATTAGGTCATCAGAGCAGGAAGTGGTCTAATTATGCTTCCAGGCCTCAGGTCACATCAGGATGGCAGAGGAAGTCCCGTTTTTGGGGGTTTGTTTTCGTTTTCCTGTACCCTAAATATCCTAGTTGTTTCCACCTCAGATAAGTTGCTGTGATTATTTAGTAGATGATCAAAATCTAAACAAATTAGTAAGTCTTCCATAAAAGCATATTGCAGATGGTTACGTCAAGCATTACTAAATGCTGCATTATTGTCCTATGGAAAAATGTGTGTTTTGCTGCTCCAAACAGCAGAAAATGTGTCCAGCATTTTTATAAGACCTTGTCATAGCTGGATAATATAGATATTTAGTAAAGCTGATATATTTGCTAGTGTCAGAGGTAGTAACAGTGGTGATACTGTTATCCTTTTCATTTTTACAAAGAAGCTTTGTGGAATCTTTTGTTGTATCTGAAAGTATTTAGAGCTTTAATGGTTTTGTATCTCCAGTGAAGAGCCTAGGAGTAAGTCAGGTGCAGGTATCTACAAATTTTCTGACACCAGTTGTGCTAGATCATACTACTAAATCTTTAGAACTTCTCTATAAGTTTTAAGAGAGATGTCAATAATAACAACTTAATCTCTGAACAATTCATCTAATTTAATTTATATTTTTGTAGCACCTGTGCAGCCTGTATCTACAATGGAAATGAACATTATTGTTAAAAAACCAGAGATTGTGTTTGTGGCTGATTTAACAAGAAGTGATGCTCCTGCACTGGTGGTTACAACGCAGTGTGAGCTGTTCATTAAAAATAGCCCTGAAAGATACAGCATGACAGCTGCTGTTAAAGAGATACAAATGAAAGCGTGCCCATTTCTGCCCGAAAAAAGGAAAGGGAATATTACTACGGTGAGTTTGCAAACATCCAGTCTGTATTTAAAGGGTTCTGTGTAACTTCTACTGGAATGCAAGTTATTTCTGAAGCTTTCATCATTCAAATGTATATTACAGACATATGAGTAAAATTTTCTGGTTAACTTATTTTAATTATTTTATCCTGTTTTGTCTGATATGCCAAAAGCATCATCTTGATCTGTGGCTTTGAGATTTGCTTTGTATGACAAGCTAAAGTTAAGAGCCCAGAGTAAGAAAATGTTAATAATCTCTTGTATCCTGTGGAAGCCAAATAAATAGAATTTTATGAGTGTACACTATTTCAAATGCAGTGTAGTAAATTTGGAATACTTTCAATCTGAAACTTTGCATTAAATACCTATATAAGTGAATAACAAAGGGTCACAAACAGAATGGGAAGTATGTATTATGAAATAGATTGCTTATGGTGTGCTGTTCATAAATTCCTTTTTGATAAGGTCCGTAGATCCATTATATTAAAACTGCCCGTTTCTATTTTGGCAACAGAATCAGACTTCTTGGTGGGAATGCATTGAATCTTGGAGGTTCTTACAGCTTTCCTGCCTCATACCTTGGTTAAGTCTATAATGATATTGTTGTATCAGAGAAAAAATTCAAATTGACAGTATATCCAACTGTTATATGTGTCCTCAGACCACAGATGAAATTTGAAGAATGAGTCTTTTCAGTTCTACATTAATGCCTGCTTTATGGAGCTCTGTAGGAAAGACCAAAGCTATAAGGCCAAAGGACTGGGACTTCCACTTCATCTCCTTATCAGAAACTTTCATAGCAGCTCAGTTTAGATTGTTAACAGATTAATGCAATCAAAGACTGCATCTACCCAAGGACTAGTCATTGAGAAAGTGATGTTCTTGCACTGTTAGCCAAAACACAATGCAAAGTTGCTTGACTTCCATTTCCGTAGCTGGCAAATGTGGCATAAATGTGGCTAGCTTTGTAGAAAGCAATTAGATGGCTTCACACCAAGCTTCCCCTCTTACAGGAATATCTTCTGCCAGAATCTTTTATCTCAGACTGTAGAAGCAGAGAAGACGACCTGACAGGTATCTGACAGGTTGCTTGTGCTATAAAGAGGGAAAAACTTCGGAGGACATTAGTTTTGATGCTTAAAACAGTGCCGCCTTTGACAGACTCAGAAAGCTCCCAAGAAAGTAGGAGAGGTCAAAAAAGATGATGTTCTCTGCAGGTAGCAGCATAACTGCCCTTTTTGAAAACATGTACATAAGGAAATCTCTAAATCCAGGTTTTTTGTAAACAATACAATTTCAGTCTGGGAAAATAGTAAGAGAAACAGAGATTCAAATGATATTCCATGGCAGCCTTTATTCAAGAAAGGTGTATGATATGAGGTAATATGAAGATGACAAGATTTCTGAAGGCTGATATTGATGTGAAGATTTTATATTGCCTAAACTTTGGAGACAGTAGTGATGGGTAGATTCATCCTCCTGGTGGTTAGGTTTCACCATCTATCCAGGAAACTAGCCTCTGGATTTAGAGTAGCACATGTTAAGAGGTTCTTTCTGCACATTTCTCACATGTACCTTGGTTTAAAGAAGATGTTTTTTTTCATTCCTGGCTGTAACAGGAAAAAAAAAAAATAATTTGAGCAGCAGAGGATAAAATAATAATATGGACAAAAAGTTCCGTTAGATCAAACTCCCTTGGGAAAACTGTGGTAAAACTGATTCAGGGTGTTTCTATGCTCCCAGCATCTGGTTCAGATATGGACAGAGAAGTCGAGAAAGATTGCAAAATCAATATGGTTTGAAATTACTATTTTTGAAAGACTTACCTTCTCAGATAGGGACTGGAGAGCAAATTTTCCTGTCAGTACAGTATCAGTAGAGTCTAACTACATTTGAGTGCTTTATTAATCACATAACGCTCTGATTTTGTTTATAGCGTACCTTAGATTTGGTTTTGGTAAACCTTGGCAAATGGGAGTATGCATGGACTGTTTGTAAAATAAAGCTGGAACTGGGTCATTGTGATTCAAACAGTGATATTTTTACTCAGGAAAGCTAACTGTTGTTGCTGTGGTGCCCTTAACTGAAAAGTCTGATTCTCCTCGAAAGTCACAGGCATGATGATGCGTGTGTTTGAAGACATCTGCTGACTTTACCTAAAGAATGGAGTTACTGAAGTGTAATGCATTTTACTGTAGCTGACATTTGAATCTTTAATGGTTAAGAATGGCTGAGGTGATGATACTGATACATTTTGCTTACATTTGAACATGTTACTTGTGTTCAGATTACTCGTAATTTTGAAGAACCAAATAATGGTAATTTTTCCTTTTGGTACTTTTGCTGAGTAGTACTTAAAAGTGTATGATTTTTAAAATATTTTTTTTCTCTATTTAACTTGTGTTTTTACTCTTTTGTATAGGTATTACAACCTTGTGACTTCTTCTTTGAAATGAAACAGTCAGGTACTAATCCACAGACAGCTGATCTAACGATTAAATCTCTCACAATAAAAGTAGGTAGACTTTTATGGTGTTTTTAGTTCTCTACTACTTCCTGCTCAGAAGGGTTTGAAGTTGCTTGTGGGATGTGTTTCCAAAAAAAAAAAATAAGGAATGACTGAAGTGGGGAATTATTTCTGTTCTTTGTCAGGTTGCCTACCTGTTTAGTATGTGAAAACAAACAAAATTGAAAATTAACAATTGTGTCGCAGTGCTTTGGTTTTGGAATCTGTGTTTTATAAAATGGCCTGATGTGCAGAGATAAGTTTTGAAGTGTTCAGAATGGAGTGTTGGATGATTTAGAAAGCCCCTATCTGGAAGAAAGGCAGGGGTTGAAAATCTGAATAGGTTGAACTGTATCTTGTGGAAGGGAATGTTTTTTCAAATGTTAGAGTCCTGTAGAGAACAGAAGTGTTTTGTTAGTGTAACGTATTCATTAGAATCTTGTGTCTGAAAGTAGCTGACTATTTCCTGTAGTAGCTTCTCCATTGCAGTTATTCCAACTTCTTATTTCTAGGTTTCACCAATAATCATAAACACAGTAATTACTATTACATCAGCCCTGTATCAAACTGCAGAAACAACGGAAGAAGAGATCAGTCAAATTCCTCCAGACTTGTGGAATAAGAAAGATATAAAAAATCTAAAAATGTGGTTTCTTGAAGAATCAAATGAAAATGAAGATACAAATCCAGCTGCTGAACTGGTTCCCACAGGAGAGTCATTGAAAATGAATGTAGAATCTGTTTTTCTAACACTTGAAGCTGGGGTTGGGCACCGAACTGTACCAATGCTTTTAGCCAAGTCCTCATTTCTTGGAGAAGTCAAAAACTGGAGTACTCTAATCAACTTACGTTCTCATCTGGAGCTAGAGGTGAGGGCTCCTACATAAGAAAGAAAAGTTTTGTTTAGACATTAAACTTGTTATGTTGTTTAGACAGCAAAAGAAAAACAGTCCATATACTTGATGACTAAACTCCTGCAGATAAATATTTTTGGAGCAGGATAGGAATGATGTGTTAAGGTAGTTAAAATTCAGATGTATTGCATTAGATTTAATATGTTAATGGCAGTAATTGGTGATATACCATCACACGTTTACACTCTATACAAGTTGCTAAAGGCCTGTTGCATTCAGTTTTGGAGTAGCAACTGGCTAAAACTCTTTGACAATCTGAATTTAATATTACAGTAGAATATATTCCTATGTCATTTCAATAAAATACAATATGGTATCAGTATTGTACATTAAAGGTTCAAACTGGCTTATATTTGGAAATCAGTGACATAAAATTTAGTGGTGGTTGTAGGTAGATTTTTTTCCTTATTATAGTGCTTCATACTGACAGTGCCTACAGTTTAAGCAAAATTATATTTTAAGTGACACGCATTACACCACTTACTTGGAAGTGAGTCTTCACAGTAGAGACTTAGCTGCCTCATTTATTTCTCTAATACATTTGCTTCAGCTTATGGTGAGAGCTGAAAGTGCAATCTAATTATAAATCTTTTATATTACCAAAGTAATTAATATTTTATAAAATATTATAAAATATTAAGTTTTTTAATATCTGTAGAGCTTTCATTGCTTGTTGCACGTAATTTCCTAATGGACTTCTGCATTTTGAAAGGTACACTATTTTAATGAGATGTTTGGGGTGTGGGAACCTTTGCTTGAACCACTAGAAGTTGAGAAGACTGATTTATTCAAACCATGGATTCTGGAAATCAAGGTATATTTTCCAAAGCTGAACTCAAATCTTCCATTTCAATACCTTAGAAAAAACAAATGCTCTGCACCTTTCATTGCTGAGAGTAATCGAACAATTTTGTTCCTTCTTATCAGTTACTGAGACTTTTTTTTCCCAATTAGTGAATTAAACCAGCTCTTGCACAAATGACGGTCCAGACTCACAGATCTTTTAAATAATATTGTATTTCAGGTGGCAGGAAGACTTAATTCCAGTTGTACTAGATAATCATAAGGGCTTTATATCAGTTTTTCTAAAGTTAGGTTGTACGCTAATGATACATTCAGTAACTTTGGAAAGATTGAAGACCACTCATTTTGTTCCACAGTGATACCTGTAACAGAAACACATTGGAAAAACTGATATCTGTTACTGACTAGCCCAAAGCGCACTGTTGGAATAGTACTCTTACCACTTCAGTTCTGTCTTTCGTAAGGAAATAGTCCAGATTCTTGTCTCAAAGTAGATAAGCATTTATCTAAGGAACGGAGATACATTCCCCCCCTGCTCCCTCCACACCCCCCTTCTCCTTCTGTCTTAACTTCTATAGTGTTGTTTAAGATATGTGACCTAATGCAGGAGAAGGGTGGAAGATAGTGAGTCAACCTCATATCTTCTTGCCTGGATTTGAAATATAACATTTGGAAATACATGATTTCAAGGAATGCTGAAGGCCAGGAAATGTATTCCATGTGATTTTCTTTTTTTTCCTTCAAGCAAATGAAAACATACAAAATAAGTGTTTGGTTTGGAAACATATAAGGACTAAATTTGGGGTTACTGTTTTAATAATAGGAGATCAATTATGTATAATAGTTTTTACAGTGTTTTATCCAGCATTTGCTGGATATGTTAGTAGTTAGTATATAAGTTTTTGTTCTTTATTTTTGAATAATCATAAATTTAGCTACTGTTACAGGAATTTTATTGACTTCTGAAATGTATCTTTTGCCTCTTGCCCTCTTTATTCTCTTCCTCTCTTGTTTTTATTTGAGAACAAAAGTATGAACAAAAAAAGGAAAACCATGGCAGGACATATTAGTGGGAAAGGGAAAGAAAAAGAGTCTTGAGGTGAAACTTGCTTCTACAAAAGGAGTGGTCAGATAAGAATTCTTTAAAAATCTCCTTTCAGATGAAGAAGAAGGCTAAAAAAGCATTGGTTGAATCAGATGCAGAAGAAGAAAACTACAAAGTTCCAGAATATAAAACAGTAATAAATGTTTCCTCAAAAGACCAGCTGAACATTACACTATCCAAATGCGGGCTACAAATGTTGAGTAACTTGGGCACGGTAAGGAAGATCACTTAACTATGCAGTGTTAGAATTCTCAAATGAATGCTTGCACAGATTGTCTTGATGAAGTCTTACTGAGTATATTTGTGTTTTGTATCTATACTTTGCTTTCTAGGCATTTGCTGAAGCAGCTAGTCAAACTTCAGACATCTTCAAAAAAGACCGAGCACCATTTGTAATAATAAATTCTTTAGGACTTCCAATCACTGTCTCGCCTAGTGATTCCTTTAGTGTCCTTAATGTTGAATTTGGAGCAAAAGTATTTCATTTAAGAGATGGAGAGAATTTAAATATGGAATTTGTCAGAACTAAAAATGAGAGTGACCAGTTCACGGCAATGACAACTCTGAGTAGCAAGAGGTTTTACATTCAGATCTGTAAGTTCCAAAGTTCATACATCTTCTGTGTTTTTGTAAATATTTCATGGTGCATAATACTGCATCTTGTACAGCTCAGTAAGTATTGGGTAACTACCTAACATGAAAGGAGTGTTTCTTTGGATTCTAGTGCATAAATTATCTACTATGATAAATTATTTAGGTAACTAATCTTTATTTCATAATTTTGGTACAATCAGATATATTTGTTTATATTCACACATTAATTAAATGGCCCAAAATGTATTGGTTTTTTTTTTTTGTAGAATTCTGAGGCCTGTACATATGTGTGTTCATAGAAGAAGTTACTCTTAATGAGGATGTTTTTAAGAAAAGATAGTTTTAAATAATTTAAAGTAAAACATAGTTAAATCTAAAAGTAAAATTTAGCTGTTTTTAACAGTGTATGTGTCAACAATTTAAGTTGATTTATTGTAAAAATTATCAGCTTTTGAAAATTATTTTTCAAACTGGTCTTGACCATATGATTTATTAGTTGTATTGTTTTTGCAATATATATGAGCTGTACCTTGTTAATAGGCTGTTACATCTTACAAACATCTCTCTTTAGGCACTGATTTTATTTACAGTGACAAAACCCACTTAAATATTTGAGTGATGGACTCATTTACTGTTTTTCCTGTGATGAAAAAAGAATCTTTGCTGTTTCTATAGTAACACTGCAAGATTGGCACATTAAAAATGGTGATTGTACTTTTTCATGTCCTTTTTTTAATAGATTGAGTGATACAGAAAATTTTATTGAATGCATGTTTCTGTCTTTCAAATGTATCTTTATGGTCCCTTTGAGCCTTTCATTTCTCATCTTGTAAATTCTAGGTCCACATAATCATTCCACTGTGGAAAAGATTCCATTGACAAAAGTGGGTCGATTTATTTACAGAGTGAGACATGAGGAATCAGGTGTTGAAAGGTCCATTGTCTGCCAAATTGATACTGTTGAAGGAAGCAAGATGATAACTATACGTTCACCTATTCAGGTAATTATATTTCTATACACTATGATTTCATTATTATTTTAATTTTTTAATGAACAAAAATGATCCTGTAGTCTTTAAATGAACGTTTAAAAAAATCTTTTAAAAACTTTAACATATAACTTTGTTGCTGTGTATTATAAGGTAGTTTAGAAGATAATTTCAAGAACAAAAAGCATTTTCAAAATGGCAAAGATGAGGCTGGGGGTTGAAATGTACCAGATTTTAGATCAGGGTAATCCATCAGTAATATTTTCTAATACTAGTTCTGATTTCAGTCTTGTTGAAGTATTTGCTTTGTGTGAAGTGATAAAACCTCTTTTAACCTTACCTTGGTTCTGTAAGGTTTCCTTCTATCGGATTATGTCTTTTTTTCTCTTCCTGTACCATTGATACATGAATTTCAAATTTAGTACCAAGTCAGCTGAAGAATGAGCCCTTTAAGCATGTGTCTTTTTTCATTGAATAGTATTTTTGGTAGACATTATATAGTTTACAAGTACAGGGATGGTCCAGATACTAGTGTTCTGTAGTGATAGTGTCCCTGTTACATTTCACTTGCCGCTTTTTGCCCAGAGTGGTTTATGACTTGGTTAATGACCAGGTTACTGTTTTATTCTTCCCTAAATTAAGTTTTCTTTTTTTTTTTTTTGCAGTCTAATAATGCCATGAAAGTAACCCTGAAATAAAAAAAAATAATGTTTTCAAACTATATACCCCCCAACTTATAATGGCCGTTGATGGTTTAACCTTAAGTAAATATTTGACTTCTCTTGTATTTTCTACCATATGGATTTTGACCTACAAGCCCACGTATCTGTTATATTTTTAGGAGGAATTTCCTTTGGAAAGTTACTATATAGTTCAGGTTTACTTGTCTTTGGTTTTACAAGGTTTTATGTTTCTCCTTGAAAGGAATTTTACAACTAATGTATCAGTTACATAATTAAAATATAGCATTAAACAGCACAGCCACATAATTTAAGTACATTCACTGGTAGTAGAGACAGCTAATTGGAAATACCTTAACTTGAATGTTAAACAGTTAAGATGAACAATGAGATAGTTCTCATTCTTTGCTCTATTAGGCTTAAAACACTTTCTTTCCAGTTTTCCCTAATATACGTTGCTGGATTTTTATTTCGCATAGATAAGGAATCATTTTTCAATCCCGCTAAATATTTTTGAGGAAGGAAGATGTTTAGGGGCTGCTTCACCAGAAAATGAGTTCAACATACCATTGTCCTCTTACAGGTACTTTATTGCATTGTTCTTCTATCATGGAATGTGTTGATATGTTGTTGATTATTGTATCGTACAATTACGCTTAAAAAAAATGTTTTGCTTTGCTACCTAATACAGTAATTAATACTGTACTATCATTGTTGGGTGGGATCTTCTCGAGCATCTAGTCTGAGTTAGAATACTATTTAATTCTTGAATTGTAAGTCTTTTGAAATCCATTTTACCAAACAACTTAAATTAGCTAAGTTACTTTAAGAATCTGAGACCACGTGCTTCTGGAACACAGTGATTGTTATCCACACAGTACTGACATTTTTTTTGGTGGAGCGATGTCTAGTGATGTATTACAGCTTTTTTCTTTTTTTTTTAAAAAGGCTTCTTTTGATTTTTGTGATTCTTAAGTAAAAACTTGAAGCAAATACACTTAAACGCTATCGCAGATGTAGAAAAAGACTTGCCAACCTTAGAAAGACTGGACTTCCAGCGTAGCTGTGCAATTAGCGCCTTTAAGCTAATACCCATTTAAAACTGCAATGAGTTTGTATGTACAATTCAGCTGAACTGTCACCAACTTTTAGGTAGATAAGTTTGCTTTGATTTTTTTTTTTATGATTACAGAAACTTTTTCCTTCTGTTTTCCCCTACTCTCTCCATTTTTTTAAAGATGATGCCAGTGTGTCTTTTTCATTACATGAGTTACTCTTTACTGTAGATAATGTAAGTTCATTACTATTTGTATCTGTATTTATTTTATTAAAAATAAAGTTTAGTGGCATTCTGATTCATTGCATGGATATGTGGGTGAGTTCCACTAGGCAGTCAGGAAACGTTTACTATCAAAAATCTTCAGTTAAGGAGCAGCTGATCGGATTAAAGCAGTTGCCTTAGAAAAGCCATGTGTGTAAATAATTCATAAACTTGGTGCTCTACGTGACTGGAAATAAGGGCACTTTCTGCAGATCTGTCATAGGAGTGAATTGTTTATCCAGACCTTTTGCTTAGAACAGGAGTATAGCAGCACTTGTAAAGGAATTTAGTCTCCTCTTCATAATAATCTCCAACAGTCCCTTCTTTGCAAGGGAAGTATGTGGAGGTGTGGAACAAAAAAACCCAGCTGGTACAATTCCAGGAACTTTTGGGCTCCCGGCCACCTTTTGCTTCCTCCTTTACGCAAGATAAAGGCAGACAATTAATTACTGTCAGAAATCTTCCAAAATTCAAATAATACTAGAATGTTAGTGTCGCCTGATACTCTTCCGTAGTTGAAAAATTCAATCTCGTATTGAGTGTTTAAAAAACGTTTTCATTTACAGATCCATACTGAGTTTGCAACCATTAGCAAATGAAAATGGAGTGGATGGAGAATACGATATGTGCGAAGGAATTACATTTGATGAAATTATGAAAAATGTTGACAGTTTATTACAAAGGAAATGCCAGTCTGTGAGGTCAACTAGCCACTCACTCATCATCAATATTGTTCCTGTAAAAGACACAGTGACATCTTCATTATGTGCAGAAGATCAGTGGGATTTTCCATATGTTGTTCACTTATGGCCTTCTGTTCTTCTCCGCAATCTTCTTCCTTATCAAATAACTTATTCTGTAGAGGTAATTCTTTAATGTTTACAGTTTTTGTGATGTTTCCCAACTGGTTGAAATACGTTTATAAATGGATATTAAAAGAAAGGGCTTCAGTTAGAATATTTGTGAAGCAAGTTTACATATCTTGTAAGAGCAAGCCTGTATCTACAGAAATGAAACAGTACCAGAATGTGAGAAGTGGTGGTATTAATCATTAGTAGTAAGTCATACTTTGGATACATATGCAAAGTAAAACTTAAACTGTACATCTTTAGCCCTGTGAGAGAGTCACTTTCTGTTGCTCAAGTGCAGCTTGAGCATAATTAAACAGTGTGGTTATTCCTGTGAATTATGAATGCTTCAAGCAACATAAGTGGGTCAGCCTACAATAGCATTTTATGTTCTGTCACTGACTTCTGGCAGTAGCATGCTTTTAATGAATTCTCACAGACCTGCCTTTTTGCCAAGTTTTGGCTTGAATTGTAGCCTAGTGCTGGACTTTGTTTAATTTCATCTGAAAATAATAGTTAGGTGCGCTTTGACTGTTAACAGGCATTCATTCCAGGGCTAAATGAGAGCCAGTCTCAGGTAAAAAACCTAAAATGTGTATAGTGTGGACATTGGTTCCTCAGTGGTAATGTTTCATTCTGTGAATGTGCTATGGTTTTGTCCCACTGCTTAGTAATGTAGACTGAAGATAATAGAAATATAGATGGGAGACACTGAAACGTTTCTTTTCCAGATGGTCTTAATGTTTACTATTTGGACTCAAATACTAGAATTTAATCATAAAATTTTGTCACAAATGCTCAATTACTAGAGCTAGAGACTGCGGCCTTCACCAAATGTACGGAAGTAACAGGATCTTTTCTGCATGTCTCTCTTACAAATTTAAATTTAGTGAAAAAAATACTGAGTTGAGGAAATCTGTTATTTAAGCAGGTTTATGTATTTCAATTTAGTGACAGATTATTTTTTTTGGGGTGTTAAATATTGGTGACCATGCATAGGTTTTTTTTATGTAAAATGTTGTATTAAGGTAGACATTTAAGAATGTAACATAGTTAAATAGCATAATAAGTGTTTTAAAATTTGGCCTGAATAACTTGCATCTTGTATGTGACTCATGTGAAGGTACACTGTTTGTTTTTTTTTTTTTTTTTTTTTTAAAGGGAAATGGGAACAAATATGACACTCTACAGGAAGGATGTTCAGCCCAGATTCATAATGCAGTCTTGGATCAAACAAAGCTAGATTTACAGTTGCTTAACTATCTTGATCAAAATTGGAAAAGTGAATACCATATAAAAAGCAATCTACCGGATATCAGCTTTACAACGTTTTACTGCATCACAGAGTTGGATAAGAATGAACTGGATATAGCTGTCCATGTGACCTACACAACTGGGCAGATGGTTATAGCAATTCACAGTCCGTACTGGATGGTAAATAAAACTGGTCGGATGTTGCAATACAAAGCTGATGGTATTCACCGCAAGCATCCTCCGGATTACAAAAAGCCACTCCTTTTTTCTTTCCAGCCCAAAAACTTCCTCCAGAATAATAAGGTATTATATTTTGTAAAACCTGACAGCTCTGTACTCCCTTATGTTGTTGTATGAAAGCATTTTTACACTTTGAAAATTATTTACACTGTGCTATGCTCTGTAAAGGGCATGAAACCTATGATATCCCTGTCTAAAGACAGAATATTTTAAATAAGTGTGTTGACAGATAAGTTTGAGGTGGGAAATCTGCATTATCAAATGTATTATTAAGAAAGAGATTCTTATCTTTGAGAGGAATAAAGTTCACAGAGAGGTGTTTCCTAAATAAAAGAGTTTCCTTTATTCCGTTTAAACTGCATCAACAAAGGTCTTTATTCTACATGAGACATAGAAGTTGTGTAAGAAGGGTAAAGCTGTGTTACATTAAAAATGAATACTACTTGAAAAATGGATGCTTGCAGTGGTGGCTGGTAGATTGGATCTGAGTTGGTAGTGAGTTAAGATTGAGATGCAGGTTACCATTTGAGTCTGCTACGTCAGTTTTTTCATGCTGAATATTACTGATGGATGAATGATAAAAGAGAGATTACAAGACTGTTGATTTGTCTTTGAGATTTTAATTGTGATAAGTTTTGGAAAGGATCCTTATGTGGTTGCTTCTTCTGAAGTATCTTACACTTATAATGCTTATTTGATGTAGCTTGTAAGTAAGGGTGGTAGGAAATACCCTTAAGAGACAATACTAGAAATTGTTATGCGTCGACTTTTTTAATAGAAACACCAGTATTTCCAGTATGTGCTCATATTTATGTTTATGTATGTGCATACATTATATATGATTTTAAATATTGTCTGTGTCTGTAAATTGAAAATTAATTCAGGGTGCTTCTTCATAGGTGCAACTTATGGTAACTGACAGTGAACTATCTGATCAGTTTTCACTGGACACTGTTGGAAGTCATGGTTCTGTGAAGTGCAAGAGTCATAAAAAGGAATATCAAGTGAGTTAAATTTATCTTTCAGTTTCATTGCTTTCAGGAAATATAAATGAGGTAAGTAAAGAACAGCGTATTTCTAACAATGTCTTTCTTTTCACAGGTTGGTGTCACCATAAACAACAGCAGTTTTAATATTACTAGAATTGTAACTTTCACTCCATTTTTTATGATCTCAAATAGAAGCAAATACACTTTGGAAGTAGCTGAAGAAGGCAAGGAAAAGTGGATTCCTATTGTTTTGCAACAGGTGAGCTTATAAAGGAAGCTATTCCAAGTTTTTCCTCTAAGGAAAAAAAAAAAGAATTATTTTGAACACTCACTGATGGAAAATATGAGCCAGGCATAATGTGCAAGGGCAATGTCTGAATATGTTGTGCTTTTTCTATAAATTATCTGTGTCCTGTTACCTTTTCTCAGTGTTGCTTTAGGACATACTGTAAAGCTGGTTTACATTGTAATTGGAACGTTTTCTCTGTTACCTGTATCATAGACAGTATAAGCAAAAGAACTGTACTGTTACTATATTATCTCTGTGTGCAGTGGCAGTGAAACTCCTGTTCTGTTTTTGCAGTGGTATTTGATAGAGTGGTTTGGCTGACCTGGTACGTGTCATGCCACTTTCATATAGGAAGAAAATCCCTCATGTTGATCAGTTCAGATAGCTCCAAACTCTTCTGGGACTAGTCTCACTGCTGTGTTTTAGTGCTTAATGCATCATTTCTAGAGAGGGATCACTGGCCCCTGGGCCAAGTGGTGTTGAAATGGCTTTTGGGCTTTTTGTCTATGCTGCAGAGGTCTTGACTGTTGCAGACTGCTCGTGTGGCTTGGCTGTTTGCACTGCAGTATCCCACATGTATGTCTTGTACGTGCTTTGAGTTTTGAGGCCATTGTGCCTTCCTTCAGGACATGTAGGGAAAGCAATGCCTATTTGGGGTAGTCTTGGAAGTCTATGAAAGCTGAAAGTGATCCATACTGCCTTCTGGGAAGAGTGAAATCTCCCTCCTTCCCTTTCAATGAGTTGAAGAGAATGTGTCCAAAACACAGACAGAGTTCAGCCTAACAAAGAGTGTGGTTGGAGACCCTCTTCCTTTTTTGTAGCACTGTAGATACTCCAAATGGTTACCAAAAATGCTTACAAACTAAAATACCAAAGTTAAAGGAATGTTTTAAATCAGATTCATAACCAGATCTTTTTGTTATATTTTTGGTACCTTAAACACATTCTCCTTAAGTGTGCATTTTATCTTTAATGATTATGGAAGAGAAATGACACATAAATATCATTATTTCAATTTATGAAATTGATACTACTTTGCTTGCTTTTTATTGTCATTGCTCTGTTGTGATTTTTAAGTGTAAACGATGATGTTTAGCTCTTTAAGTTGGTGCAGCTTCCCATAATGTTTATCATTATTTTCAAAAAAGTTTCTTTGCTTTTACTGAAGAATAGCCTGTTTATCATAAATGTGTACATTTGTTTTATTTCCTAGTATTCTTACATTCCTCTGAACCAAACTTTTGTTTGAATCTGCATAGTTTTGGGTTCTTTACATGTGTGATTCCTCATTTAGTTCGTTGATAAAGCTCTGAAATGACAAAGGCTCACGTGTAGTGGAATGGGCCACTTCATGTTGAACTTCTTACTCTGAGAAAACAGATTTTACTACATCTCCATGTTTTGTGGTTTATATTTGATATAGAGTTGTTATTAGAATAAATTGAATTATTTTACAGGAGCTGTTCTGCAAAAAAACTATTCAAAGGTAATAGTTTTGAAAGTTCGGATATATTGCTACATATATAATCTGTGGTTTTCCTTTGTTGGCTGTTTTATTGATATGCTTACAGAATTTTCTAGCACGTCCCACAAGCATCATTGTTTCTCAGGTGTTTCATAATTATATTAATTGATCTTAGTCTCCTTTCAGTTATCAAGTATCAAAGGAGGAATTACAGATTTTAGGATCACTCCTAATATATTTTGAAAGATTAGATATGGCAGTTTATTAAATGGAGTGGTAGAGGTCAACAGATCAATCTGTATCACCACCTAAATTATTCCAAATGCCACTCCCAAAATTGTTTGCCTTTCCACATTGTGTCGATATTTTCTCTTTTGATAGGCAATATCTAAAAATCTGTGTTGTGACAGTTAAGTCTGCCAAGGTTGTTCATTTGTAACACAGTTGCTCAATGCAGTATGTTTCTTGTCTGCTGTAAATCTAGGAAGAGTCCAGTCATTATTGATCTATCTTTGGGCATCCAGGTCAGATTTCCAGGACCAAGTTTTTGCTATTCTTGAGATACGGAACTTTGCTATCCAGCTAACCTAGATTTTTAAGTACTTTCGTGACTTTTTTGAGTACTTCTCACTTTACTCTTTTACATTGGGATGATCTGCAAAAAACCAAGCTTGATGAAATGTTAATTCAGTATCTCAGCTGGTTCCCCTCTCCCCCCATTCTGTTTATGTCACTTTAAGTTAAGCAGAGTCCTTTCTGGTTTTCTTTTTTATCCGCTCATCTTTCTCAGTGGCAGATAGCCTGTCTTCTCAGGGAAGAAAGCAATCCTTGTATAGAACCCATCTCCTCTTGGACATGTTCACTGTCTGGGAAGCAGTTGATCTATCAGAAACTTTAATTACTATTTTTAGAAAAATCCGTTGTTCTTCAAAGGTTGTAATAGTTGTTGTTGGACAGTGATTAGTATGAAATTGCTTGCCAAGGACAGTCCTTCGAATTAGGTATATCGCAAGGCAATTGACCAACATACATCCTTAGGGCAAGAAAGAAAGAAAACATTGCCGGACTGTACATGAGACCACTGCTAAATATAAATTAAAGATGCTATTATGAAATGGAGATTGTTGTGTAAATATATCTAGTGAAGCACTTAGCAAGTGTGTGGTGAAACGTTTGGAAACGGCATCATTTTGTGACACGTTCTGTGGCTAAAGACTATTGCAAAAAGCAATTTCTCAGTTCTCTGTGGTTGATTCTGTAACTTCTTGTTTAGCCAATCCTTCTTACTTATTTTGGTTTTGATTTTAAACTTGCATTTACTGTTGACTGATTCTTCTTGAATTTCCTTTGAGCTCTCTTAATTTCTATGTTGAGCCTTACTTGCTGTGTTTTATGTTAGTGTACAACACAATTTAAATTTCCTTTGTAGGATACATGTTAATGTAGATAACACCTTCAATCTTGCCGTTTAACTGTATTTTTTTCCTTTGTCTTCCTGCTTCCTGTGGTGTGAGAAACAATGGGAAAGGGAACTTAGTGGCATGGTAAGTTGGTGAACTAGTCTTTCACCATTGAAGATTTAATTCTAGGATTCAGATGCAATTAAACATAAACATCTCATTTATCGACTTATGTTGGAGAAAGATGCTCCTGAAGTTTTGGATGTTGCAGGTGAACAGTTTGAAATACAGGAAAACTTGTCTACCTAGGGAGACTTTGGCTCTTGCTGGTTCAGAGTTATTGTTAATCATAGCTTGTTCCTGTGGCAGGACTCTTTCAATTAATTGGAAACTCTTCATTTGTTACAATTAAAACTTTTGTCTTTACTGCTTCCCTGTCTTGTCCATTCGATGTGTAAACTATTGAATAGAGATTGTCTGTGGAATTTTTAAACCCACAATGTCTGTGATTTCAATTGTGGATGTGAATAGCAGAACACTCTCTCTGATTTAGCTGCCTAATGCTTCATATTTTATTTATTTATGTTTCATACCTACATATATGTGTGTGTGTATATGTATGTGAATACGTATTTTTATATATATATAAATTACATATACGTAATTTTTAATGTATACGTAATTTTTAACTACTTATAAATACGTATTTATATATATATATATAAAGTAGTTAAAAAGGATGGCTAGTATGCTGGTGTCCTGTGTAGTCAAGTTATTAGGGGGTGTATTTATGCTAACACCCCTTTTTGTCATTGATTATTTGGCAAGAGGTCTGTTAATGTTTTATGGTGTGTGGTTGTTTTTTTTTTTTTTTTCTTTTGTAACAAGCTTGTCCATTTAGGTGTTGTAGCCATGCTCAGCTTTATACTCTGAATTTCATATATACTATCCATTTTAAATGTTCATGTGAATATGGAGTCATACTGTTTCCTCTTTTAGCTGCTTAACTCCTCGGTATCTTCACTATAGTCTGAATTATTTCTAACTTCCTTTCAGTTTATTGTGTTCAGGTAAGTAATTACTTTCACGTTTCTGATCCAACTCACTACACTTTTGGGTAGAATTTTACTAGAAATTTCACTTTGGGCTAAAGTGAATGCCATTTAACATCTAGTTTGTTTTCTCACTTACTTTAAAATACTTTTTTTTTTTTTTTTTTCTAGTGCATTCCCTTTTGGCCTGAAAATGATGCCAACAAACTGCTTGTTAGAGTTGAAAATTCTGATCTTCCCCCAAAGAAGATAAATTTCGATAAGCAAGAAAACTGTCTGCTACTGCATTTGGACAACAAGGTAATGGTTGCCTTGGGAAATTAGCTAGAACAACATAAATGTTTCATTTCCATTCTCAAAACTCACTGTCTTCCCATACAATCAAGTATTGCAAAACCTTAGCCGAGGAAAAGATTATGTATACCCAAGTGTATTAGTCTCATTCTCATGCTCTCTTCTTCCTGTGTGTGTACACGCAGATATAAGTTAGGTGTTTTGTTTTAAGCGCTTCTCTGCAAAGCGGATCTGTAGAAGCTGAAAGAGATTGTTTTGCTAGTGTTCTCTAGCTGAGGCTGAGAAATCTTTACATTAGTTCTAAAGTAACACTAAGTTACTTTGAAAAGTAACTTTGACTTGACCGTATTTACTTCTATGTTACATATAATCTCATCTAGCAGTAGTTTTTAAATATATGAGTGGTTTTAACAGCAGAATGTTTTGGAGGCATTAATGCATATGAATGGTTCAAGGAAGATTCCTCTACTGTCAGCCTAAATTTTGACAGCACAGAACTCCTCTGTAGTTTTGATAACTATAAGTGCAATGCCTGTTACTTAGTTGGAATCAGGGAAATATTTTGAAGATATGCTAAAATAGGTTGGTTGTTTGACTATTTGATGTTTTTATCTTATGAGAGTAAAAGTTTCCCCAAAATATTTAAATTTGTTTTACTAGAAATTCATTCCACTGTTGTTTACTTTATAATATTTACATCTCTTAGCTTGGAGGAATTACAGTGGATGTTAACCTGACTGAACATTCTACGGTGATTACCTTTTCTAATTACCATGATGGCGCAGCTCCATTTCTGTTGATAAACCATACCAAAGAGGAAATTATTGAGTATGGACAAAGGTATGTAAGAAGAGTTTTAGTGTGGGTGTCTGCATGGAGACATGTGAACTGTTATTTCATGTATTGTAAGCATGCCTGTTTCTTAAGAAGTAATTTTTTTTAAGAAATGGCTGTCTAATTTTGTCAGAGCACCCAAAAATCTCTTAATTTATAAATTGAAGAAAATGAATTGTTAACAGGGCAGCGTTATGTAGTGCTCAGTGCCTGTTTCTACAAGCATAGAAGCTGTTTTGTGAGCTAAGGAAGCTCTCTGGTCTCTTTTTAAATGAATTTTGTGGCCTTGCCCTCTACATTCCTTTACATTGCTGGTAGGAGACAAAGGATGTGCTTGGCTTTTCTGGAATTGTGCAGACAAAGTAAAAAATGAGTTGTAAATTTAATTAGATTTGAGACTTTTACTGTCCTATCATACTTAGTTGAGATTTAGCTGAAAGAATGGGTTAAAAAGCTATGCGAGAGATGAGGGAAGAGACTGAAAAATGGGTAGGTAGTTACATAAATCTTGTCAAGGCAGACTAAAACTAAAATTATTTTAACGAATACAAATTATCTGCAATCAGTGAAAATTTGGTTCTGCACCTGTATGTAGCTATAGTGGTTCTGTTCTCAAGGTGAAATGTCTTCGTAATGCTTTGCTACCATATATGCAGATACTGTGCAGTGCTGAGAAGTGTAAGCTTATCTACAGGATTCTTTACCTGTTTTTTTTTTAAAAGCCGAACAGCTTCTGCCATTTTCTCCTCAATCAGAGAAAAGTAATTTTTTCCTCTCACTCAATCAGAGAAGTGTTTAAAGATTTTCATTTGAAAAGCGGAAGAGTAGCTAGTCAAATTGAGCTTGCAGCTGCATGTTCCTGTTTGTCTGAAGAATACAGTCAGTTCTTTGCTTTGGATTTTATCTGTAAAGATTAGTAATTTTTATCTTTTTAGCTGGCTTTTGTGCATCCTTAGTTTAAATTAATAAGTATATGTATAATTTTTGTAATGAACCATGCAGAATAGAACAGAATATTTAGTTGTAAGGGACCTGCAATGGTGATCTAGTTCAACTGCTTGATCAATTGAGGACTGACCAAAAGTTAAAGCATGTTATTAAGGGCATTGTTGAAATGCCTCTTAAACACTGGAAGGCTTGGGGCATCGACCACCTCTCTAGGATGCCTGTTCCAGTGTTTGACCACCCTCTTGGTAAAGAAATGGTTCCTAATGTCCCGCGTGAACCTCCCCTGATGCAGCTTTAAACCATTCCCATATGTCCTACCATTGGATCCCAGGGAGAAGAGATCAGCACCTCCCTCTCCACTTCCCCTCCTGTGATAGGCTTCTGTCAGAGCACTGTAGAAGACAAGTCCGCCAGTTTTTAACTCTGTGTGAGCAGAATGGAGTTTAAAATCTGTTTGTCTGAAGATATCCACTGTATTCAGATACTCAACACTGCACTCTTTTCCCTTCAGCAAATTGTATGGGGGAAGACTTTACTAAACAACGGATTTTGAACACACTTTTCTTTTCTTGTAATATTAATGTTAGGCAGCACAAATCCTGAATTTTCCTTTTAGCTTGTAAGCTCCACTGTTTGATTATTTTTTTTTTCTTTACTTAATGTTTCCCTGTTAATCACAAGTGGGGAAGACGACACGTATTTTAAATTTAGTATCTATACTTTATTTCTAAAGTATACATATGTGTTTTGAAGTGTAAATACTGTTTTTATTATTGTCCTGAGATGGTTTTGTGCATGTTTTTTCATGCATAATGTTGTTTTAAGTTTTTTCATTTTCATTATTTGAAAAAATAATCAATGTGTTCTTGTTGAAATGCTAGAATGCAAAAGTTGTTGACACAACATATTCATTGACATTTTAATTTAATATTACTTTGTTCTAGCTCCCTTAGTGAATTGGAAGACTGTCTTCAGCCAAATAAGGGTGTATTGTATACTTGGGCTGATCCAGCAGGATCTAGAAAATTGAAATGGAAGTGTGGAAATAGAACTGAGGAAATTACCCCAAAAGAGGTATGTTTATTATCTAAATCTCATTTAATGCTGTCTAGTTTATTATCCTGTTCATCAGTGTATGTATGAATATGTAATGAGTATGATCATCAACCTTGTGTATGAGGTTCGATCACAGAACAGTAACAACGCTGTGTTTGCTGGAGTTTGTGCCGATAAGCATTGTCTTCAGTTCAAAAGTGTGTGTGTTGGAGAGACTGCTGTACCTTTTAAAATTTTCCTCTGTTGTTAATGTTACTAAGATGTTTGCATTTGCTTGTGGAGTAGAATGATTAATAGAGTTGTAAAAACATTTTCTCTCTTGTTCATAGGACAAAATGGAAATACTTAGGCTGGATTGTAGAAAAGTGGTCTATCTAGTGTCATTTTTTGAAGGTTTGCAGCGTATTGTCCTGATCACTGAAGATGAGAATGTATTTAAATTGACATATGAAAGTGTAAAAGCAGAACTAGCAGAACAAGAAATAGTTCTGTCTTTGCAAGATGTTGGAATTTCATTGGTTAATAATTATACAAAGCAAGAGGTGTCTTACATTGGAATTACAAGGTAACTTATTTTGTGTGTAACAGTCTAAAATGTTTAACTTCAGGTATTTTTCATCACCAAATTTCATTTTGGGGTGCAGTGGGAGAGGAAAAAGAGGTCTGGGTGAGAGTACTTAGAACTAAATCATTATGTTTTTCTGTTGTAAAGAGAAATGCTTTCACTGTGTTTTATATCAATGCATATGCTTTCTGTATTTGGATGTATGTGGTTTTGGAACATGTAATTGTAACTCTGTATGGCAAACTTCCCAATACATTGAACAGAAGTATTTCCTGTCTGTGTAGTTTGGGGAATGATAATAGTTTTACGGAGTAAAGTCTGTGGGTAGTTTGTGTCAGTGGATTTTTCTGCCTTCATTACTGAAGAAAGTTGCTGAATTCTGCATTGAGAATTTTGATGTGATAGCAGTTTGTAGGTTTTTTTTAATTTTGATTGAGAAATTATGACGACTCAAAGGCTGTAATACTTTAGGTTTTCTACTATAACATTTCAGAGGGAAGCAGAAAAGAAACTATGTAATGCTTAAGAAATCATTCATATATCTATCTATCTGTGTCTATACCTCATATATACCTTGAGTACTGTGTTCAGTTTTGGGCCCATCACTCCAAGAAAGACGTTGAGGTGCTGGAGCATGTCCAGAGAAGGGCAACAAAGCTGGTGAGGGGTCAGGAGAACAAGTCTTAGAAGGAGCGGCTGAGGGAACTGGAGCTTAGCCTGGAGAAGAGGAGGCTGAGGGGAGACCTTATCGCTCTCTACAACTACCTGAAAGGAGGTTGTGGAGACGTAGGGGTCGACCTCTTCTCATTAGTAACACGTGATAGGAGAAGAGGAAATGGCCTCAAGTTATGCCAGGGGAGGTTTAGATTGTGTATTAGGAAGAATTTCTTCACAGAAGGGGTTGTTGAGCATTGGAACAGGCTGCCCAGGGAAGTCGTGGAGTGGCCATCCCTGGAGGTATTTAAAAGATGGGTAGATGTGGTGCTTAGGGACATGGTTTAGTGATGGTTTTGGCAGTGTTAGGTTGATGGTTGGACTTGATGATCTTAAAGGTCCCTTCCAACCTAGACAATTCTATGATTCTGTGATTATATATATATTCAAACAGGGGATTTTTAGAATGCTCAGGGGACACTTGTATCTCATTGCCATAATCCACGCACTTCTGTGTATTCTTAGCTATGAGGTTGCTAGATTGGTATATTATTCAGAATGTTCCAACTTGCAAATGTCTTGTTACAAAAAGAACAAAAAAGGCAGTTTGTATGTAACTTGATGCAGAAAGAAGTTTCACCATGCCAGTTCTGGGATCACAGAACACTGTGGGGGAGGGAGAGAAAAAAAAAGGGAAAAACCCTTTCAAGGGAGCACTCTGGTTTTTAGCTGGTGTTTTGCCCTTTAGCTCACCTTTTTTTGTGTGGTTCTGCCATTGACGTATCCGAACACAGACACAGGTGTAGCTAAAAGGGATTGGATTAGGGGTTGTGTCTGGAAAGCTGTGTAATTGTGGGGTATAGAGTAACTTGTGGAAAGAAGAAATACCCTCCATGTGTCTGATAGTGTTGGTTTGTATCCTATCATGTGTCTTCGATTTGACTGTAAGGTGAAATCTGACACAAGAGCTTCTTGCAGAAGTAGTGGAATTAAGCAGAGTCCAGTGCCGCCCTTTAAGGATGATTAATTATTTTCTTATTTTTATTAATAATAAAAGACACAAGAGAAACAAACTGATTTTGGGATACCATGGAAAAAAAAAACACCAAAACAAATAAAATCAAAAACCCTCATCATAAAATCAGTAGAGGAAACAAGTAAACCAAAATCACCGCCTATTAATTGAGACAGAAAGAGTGAAGAAACGAGCTATCAAAAATAAGAGGCAGTTTAGGAGCCATTTTGCCTTGACTTAAGAAGTTCTTAATTTCTAGTAAATTCAGTTATGCCAAAATGCATGTGGGAGTATAGGTGGAAAGCTGCATTGAGATTGTAGAATAATGTATGGCAGTACTGCTGTAACTGAGCCTCCTGATTGAGCTCAGTTCCATACCTGTCTTCATCAAAGTGGGGAGTTATACAGGCTTGCTCTTAACTTTTTTTTTTTTTTTTTTGCATTATGTTAGAGAGAATGGCTTCCACTTAGTACCAAGAAGGTGGTGGGTGATTTGGGTCACTTTTATTTACTACAGTAGTTCTTTATGACGTCTCATTCTGTAGTTCTAACCTACTAAAAGCCATACTATGGTAGGTGAAACTTGTTTTGAAATAGCTAATCCTTCTCTCTTGGTACTTTGTTTTGTTTTTGAAGCTCTGATGTGGTTTGGGAGACAAAACCCAAGAAGAAGTCAAGATGGAGACCAATGAGTGTTAAGCAGACTGATAAATTAGAACAAGAATTCAAAGATTACAGTGAACTAACTCCTTCAGAAAATAAGATTATTGAGTTGGAATCAAATGTTTTGGTAATACTGATAGTTCTCTAATTCTATTGTATAAACAGGAAAAAAATAATAATTTACTATCTTTGTAGAAACTTCCAGCGAAAACTGAGATGATTGATTTACCAAATTCATTTGAAACCCCTTCTTTATCTCTGTCTAGAAAAAAAATCATTGGAAAATACATAAAAGTCTGAAAGCTTGCTATAGACTTCTTTTTCTTAGCCTCTAACTTTGAAATTGAAGTGTAACATTTTTGAAGGTCATGGGACTAAAATTGCATAAAGCTGCAGTAAGGAAGCTTTGCATTTGGTTCATTTGCTATGCTGGGGAGATGGGCAGGGTGTTAGTTTTGGGTGGGTTGGTTGGTTTGTTTTAGCACAAAATCTTGTATTTTTCAAATGCCTTATTGTGGGATAATTCAATTGTATCATTCAACCACAAACATATGAGAAAATAATTCCAGAAATTATTCTGGAACGTAGAAGCACATTATGCTCCAAATGCTGCTGTCTTTTGCTGTTGATAAATTCTAGATACTCATTAAAATGGTGTTGTAGGTAAATGAACATGGTATAGCTAAATGAGCCAATTTTTATCTCAGTTGTATACTGTTATACTACTGTGCCTTTCCTCTAGAAAGCGGTTTATTAAATGCTAGTAATCCCCCATATAATGCAATCTTTTGTAGTTTTCCTGCTATTGACATTTATTACAAAATTTGTTTTAAATGAATGGAAGTTGTGACTGAAAAGCTGCAAAACTTTTACGGCTAAGCTATCTTTACAATATTAATGAACAGTGTAAATTTTAAAGTATATAATAAAAAGCAGTCTTTTGAAACACATAACATACCAAATTTTCTTTAATGATACAATAGGTATGTTTAACTCCTAATGGATTAAACATGAAAATTCAGCAACCAAATGAAATTCCTATCAGAAGGAATTATCTGCCAGCCTTAAAAATAGAATACAGTTCATCTGCACATCAGAAGTCTTTCAGAATTCAAATTTACAGGATACAGGTGAGTCTTGTCAAAAAACAGGAAGTTATTTGTGGGGAAAAAAAAAAGTGAAATTTTTATGGAAACTTTATGGATTTATTTTTAGAATTGTTTTATTTTTAAAATTGTTTGGATTTGTCATGTTTTGAATTTCATTATGCTCATTGGCTTTTATGTCAGTGCTTCTCAATCTTTTGAAACACCCCTTAAATGCTTCTCAGGGAAAAAAAAAAAAACAAAACAAAACCAAAAACCAGACAAGTATGTCTGTTCAGGAAAAACATTTACTGTTCATATTTCATGCTTTTTCTTGTGGTTTTCTTTCCAACCAACAAAAAAAAAAGGTACAATTTGTTGCCTTGCATATGTTTTTAAAAACAAATTCTTTGCAAAAATTCTGTGGACCGTTTATTACCACCGACTTAGAGAAGCTTTTCTAGACTATTTGGTTTGGATTATTTCATTTTGAAAACAGGAATATTTTGAACCAAAACAGCATCCTTTTTTTCTGCTTTTGAATTGCTGGAATGCTACAGGTAATGTTCATAATTCTTGTGTTTGTCCTGATTTTAAAATATTTCACTACTGAAAAAGCTAATGTGCTGCACCTTGTCCTGTCCTTACCCCTATTAGATACAAAACCAGATTCCTGGAGCCATATTTCCCTTTGTGTTCTATCCTATTAAACCTCCAAAGTCCATCACCTTGGATTCAGGTTTGTTGTTCTAGTTTAACATAATCCTTACTTCTAAAATGACAAGATGACTTGCCTGTACTAAAGTTAACCATGTCACTTTTATCAGATGAAGTCTGTATAAGCTTACTGACTACAGATAACACAAATAGTAATGTTAGAGAAGCCAGGGCAGGAGTTTTCTCTACACAGAAGATAAACATAAACCCACTTAAACAGTTAACAGAAGAAAACAAAATTTCTTTCAGCCATCACTATCATATCATTTAAGGACATCTTTTTGACACGCTAATTCAGTGCTCTTGGAGAGTGTAATGTGACAGCTACATTTGGATCAAACTTAAAACAGGCTTTTAGCAGTTACATTCAGACCACAACTGAAACAAGAGTTGCCTGGTGAAGATAAGAAAAGATCAAAATGTTGATTATCTTGGTGGTAGTGAATCTGTTGTGCCATTTCTCTATTACTTGCATTTGGAGTTCTGGGGCCGCGAGAATTCACTTTTCATCTTTAGTCATCTGATTTTTCCCCACTGCCCCACATAAATTGTTTATCTTAATCAGATAGTTTATTTTTTTTCTTTGCTTTCATGCAATAGATGACCTAGTGACCTATCTGAAATACTATAGTAAGGAAAAAAATATGTGCTGGTGCCAGTCTAAAATCAAAATTGCTATGTGAGGCACCATTTATAGTTGCCATAGATGGCAAATTTATATTTTGACTGTCCTGTCAGTAGCCTTCCAACTTCTCTATTGCTTGGAGTGTAGAGCTCAATGTCAGTATACTGTGCGATGAACTGTAGTCTTCCATTACCTCATTCAGGGCAAAGCTACATGAACACTAGAGTAATCTCCGGAGGGATTCTGGATTGGAACAAAGCATACTGCTTGTAATTTTGTACAGAAGCTACTAAGTTGTCAGGTGTTCGATCTAAATATGATCAATTTCAAGTTAGAGTGTGTAAATCTGTCAAACTATTTTTAGTGGTTAGTTTATATTTTTGTATCAGCCATTGAAGACGCTTATTCCACGATGAGGGAAATCATATAAGTCTAAGATTATATCAATATTAATTTGCTTTTAAATGAAATAGCACATTTTCAGACACCAGTGAAATAGAATTTTGGTTTCATTTCATCCTTGTCTCCCTGTTCCTTTCTGATCCTGCTCTTTTCCCTGACTTAGTTGTTTGCCAGTCATATCCATTATGTAATCCTACTTTACAGGACTGGGATAATCCTGAACATATATGACATTTCATATTAAAAATATAAAGTTATGTACATCATATAAAAATCTGTGCTGACCTCTTTTTATTTTACAACTTCGTAGCCCCAAAACCATTTACTGATGTCAGTATTGTCATGAGAACTGCAGGACATTCACAAATATCTCACATTAAGTAAGTATTTTGACATGTTCTATCTCTTTTGCTATTGATTATATTTAATCAAGCTTTGAAATAAAAAATATTATGGAGGAAAACATAATACAAGATAATTTAACACCGACTTTCTCGTAAAGATAGAGCATGTAGATGAAAGCTCAGCCCCTTTTATTATCCAGATATTTTCAGAGTAAAGCAGGTATTTTTAAGTGTCTCTTCAATGCGGATTTTTAGTCTTTTTTTAATTTAAACCAGCTCTCTGTTTAGTGGTGCTATATATAGTGTTAAATGCTGCTACTTGATTAAAATAGTTCTGGCTACAGGAAATGTGTTTATCTTATACCACTGTGGGAAGCCTTCTTTTCACCAGTAACGGCAAATTCCTCAAAAAAAAAAAAAAAGTGCCTGAAGTCAATACATAGGTGGCGTAAATAACCTAGATTGTATTTTACGTGTTACACGTTTTTGTAAAACACTTTAAACAATTATTTTTTTTGTTTCATGTGTAGGTATTTTAAGGTCCTGATTCAAGAGATGGATCTCAGATTAGATCTTGGCTTCCTGTATGCACTGGTTGAATTCTTTACACAGACTGAAGTGCCGAGTGACCAAGAGGTAGAAACCTGTTGTTTAAAGATGAATAGATTTGAATTTTGTAATCATTCAACTTACGTTTTTAAAAAAAAAAAAAAACAAAAACAAACAACCCAACAAACCCAAAGCAACTTGGTCTTCTGTGTCTGTAACACTGGGACTAATATGAAGCTGTGAGGTTTTTAAGAGTTACCATTGCTCAGGGTAACTCTTTCCTTTATCCTCATCTTGCACGCTATGCAAAGAAGTCTTCAAAACCTTCTGAAAAGAAGGAAACTAATGCTATTGTAGACTCTTTAGTCTTACTAATGCCTGAGGGATCAGTTAATTAAGAACCAAAGACAGGAAGGAAGTGAAAATAATACTCGTTTCCTTAATGTAGCTTATTTAAAAAAATAAAAATAAATCTAGGAAAACCTTGGCCAGGAAATCACTGGAACTTATCTGTCCATGAGAGCAAAATAATGTAAAAGGAATGGAGAGAGAGGTTGATTAGAAAGTAAAAGTACCTTCAATAATTTTATGCAAAATTATACAATTGGAAGGTGATATAGTTGACACATTGATACTAAGTGGAGAGGAGAAGGCACTGGGAGGGAATTGAATTATTGTACAGGGACTATGAAGAGTTTGTACATAGGAAGAGTAGAAATAAAATAAAATGTAATAACATGAAGTGCAACGTATTCTGCTTGGAAAAAACTTCAGATACTACCATAAAGCAGCAGAGGAGCCAGAGTTTCTTGGATTTGCCAAAGAAAACAAGAAAAGGTGATAAGTTGTATTGATACAATGCAGTTCTGATGTATATGGGGCATGCAGTTCTTGTTAAGAGTATTGAAATTTGAGTGTCAATATGCAATGAACTGATAAATTATTTAGCAGCAAGTGTATTGGTTTTATTTGTATCTCCAAGATGCTGCTAGTGGAAAATGAGCCAGAAATACTTGCATAAAAGATCTGCCTGGATGAGTAGAGCAAAAAGGTCCTTTTTGGTGGGGTATTAAAAGGTATTGTCTTAGTTTGGCAAGTGAAAGATATGCTGGAAAGGCAATTTTGTTTTTGTTTCTCCATATCTGCACATCAGAAACTAAAAAAGTATTGCTGCTCAGGGATTATGCTAAAATAAGGAGAAAAGATTAAAAAGTTGCTCCATTGTCAATATAAACTGAAAATTAGAAGGAAATGTGGAACAACAAGGTAATTCATTTCTGGAATAACATTTCAAGCAAGATAGGAATCTTGTTAGAATTTTGTAAGTTTACAGCAGAATAAATTGATGTAAGACTTGTCTGCTCTGGGTTGTAGTTCAGTAGATATTTTCATCTAAGTAAATTTGCTACTCTTGCATGGTATAATGTATTAAATATACCCTCAGTTTCTTACTTTTGTTTCTTAAGCATATGGAGTTCTTTGTTTTGAATTTTAAAAAGAAGATTCTGATTTTGATGGGTTGTTTGAAGCTTGTTTCCTGGCCTGTGATAAAGGAAAACTAAATGTACTGTCCAGTTTACAGAACGCTTGTGTAGTTACCTTGAGTTTGGGGTTATCAGGCATGAAGGTCTAGTTGAGTCTTCCTAGTCCTTTATTTCTTTCCTGTTGCTGTAATTTGAAGCCTGTGGGTTCTTTGCAGGGCTCTAGTGACCCCACAATTTTGGAAAGACTCACAAAACATGTTAATTGCTTATCGACTTAGGAACTCTTGTCTCTTGGTGCTAATGTAAATTTTAAGTAAAATTTTAACTTAAAGAATGATATCGTCTCTGGTGAGAGGAACCTTTCTCTAAATCAAGACCTAAGCATGTATTTATAGATAATCTTTTCTTATTGTATTGTAAACTCTTGAAGCAAAATTGAGTAATGTAATTTTTGTAAAGGCTGGATGAGTCCAGTTTTGTTAAACATCATAAGGTTAATTAAACATCTTTAAAAATATAAATAGTAAGAACGAGCATTCTAATTGTGACATATGAAATATAAGAAAATTTAAAGGGTTACTTAAACAAAGCAGTCATTTAATGAACATTAATAATGTTACTTTAGGATTGTTTCACAAATGTTGCTGTATTTTCATATGCTGGAATATGTAGTCCAAACTGGTGGTTCCTGGCAGTGTGCTAAGGCGTACAGTCTGTTACATCTGTTGATACCAAGTTTATCTGTGAATTCTAGATTATTGTGGTAGTTTGAAGAATTATGTTAATTTTCAGTGTATGGTTATGTAGTGGAAAAAATACATTGTATTTTATTCTCTTTCCGCTCCCAATGGAAAGATGAATGATATGAGATCAGCATTGTGAGTTAAATCATAGAATACAGAGGTTAGAGGAGGCCCTTTTCTGCACTGTCATTTTTAGTGGAACTGCAAGGCATGATTTTAGGATTTGATCCCTACTTAATGTTTAGTGCCTTCACTGTTTTGCTTGTTTAAGTAGCAAGGTGGTACGTAGGTTTACTGTTCCAAAAGGACCTCTCGCGTTATTTTCAGTTACAACTTCATTTTCTTTGACTGGTTAAGTCTTTTTTGACTATAACTTTAGAATTGTTATTATTTCAAAATCTTAAAATGTTTTTTATACTTGGCCAGTTCTTCAAAAACTGTTGTAAAGGAACTCTTATCTTTTGAAGGAGAAAAGGGCTAGATTAAGGTCTTCTCAGATTACAGAAAAGTCTAGTTTCTATATTATAGAAAATAGTCTTTAGTCTAGTTTTTTGTATTTAAAAACCTATGTGTTGTGTTATGTGTTCAGAAGGGTATATATATATATATATACTTTGTTTGAACCAGGTAAAAATGTCCAAATTTTACTTGAAAATACTTGGTACTTGAACTTCCATAGAAAAATTTTGTTTTGCTTTGGTTTTGGTATTAAATAGAAATATGTTGGGTTGTCTTTTTAAGCATATGTTTTGTTCTCTTCATACAAAAAAGCAAAAAAAACTCTAGCGAAAAGTTTTCTAAAATATTGACTCTAAGTAAAAAAGTAAGTTCAGGAGAATAAGTAGTATTAGTCAATGTATTGCATCTCAGTGACAAATGCATGGTAGTTTTATATACTCTACGTTTTGAAGTAATAAATTTTTTTGAAAATGCATTCACAGCTAGAACTCTTCAAAAAGGATGTTGAATCTCTTCAAGAAGAACTGATGAGTGTGTCATCAATGGATACATCACAAATCAGCTTGTATGAATACTTTCATATCTCTCCAATTAAGGTATACGTTTTTCACAGTACAGCCTCTATTTGTTCTCTATTTGTTCTGTTATGAAGTCAGTTTGATTTAAGTCAGGATTATAAATGTCTTATCTCAATTTTTAAATCATCTAAAAGTTTATAAAGATAGAAATATAATACTTCTATTAACCATCCATGTTATTTCTCAATCTCATTTTTATCCTGAAGTTACACTTAAGCTTTTCTCTCAGTACGGGTGGAGAAGATAGTAACAAAGAAGAAAGAAAGAATGAATTGATACCACTTCAGTCTTTGAATCTCCTGCTGAAGAGTATAGGGGCCACCCTCACAGATGTACAAGATGTTGTCTTTAAGTAGGTTGAAAATATGATTTTAAAGATTACTTCCAAAGATTAAACCAATATTACATATGTTGGATTTTATTTTGCTTGGCATAAGGGCTTACTTTTTTCTTTTTTTTTTTTTTTTTTTTAGGTTGGCGTTCTTTGAGCTCAGCTATCACTTCTGTACTACGCAGCAGCTCCAATCAGCTGTTGTAAGACATTATTCAAAACAGGTTGGAATAAGTAAATTTCAATATTTCAGTAAATTTATATTTTGAAGGTGATACTGTGCACTTTGGTTCAAGGAAAATAAATAAAATTCAGCCTTGTATGTTTGTACGAATGTTAAATGTATAAACACATAAAAACAATTACTCAGTAGTTGGATTCTATTGCTTTTATTTTGGGAGTAAGTACCATTTCCAAATTATGAGTAGAGGAAAAGTGCGGCAAGGATAACAAAACTTGCTGGAATCAATAGTGTAAGTGAACACAGGCAGCTCTGAGAGAGCAGAATTGGCATCAGAATATTAATGCATTTTCTTGGACATTAGTAGTACATGAATTATGATCCCTCTTTGGATATCTGTTGTTCTCTGACCCTTCTGTTTCTCAGACTGAAAATTTGTAATCTCTTCGGAGATGCACAACCTTTTTTTATAAATTGAATCACACTTCATATAGATGTAGTTATAATGTTTTGCAGTCACAATCAACAAAATTTTCTCAGCATACACAAACAGACCAAATTTTGTCCTGTAGTATGAGAGATATCTAGGTAATGTGCTTGCTTTGTAAAATCTCAAGAACGTTAATGTCAGTTATTTGTGAAATGCTTGTAAGAAGTAATGTTTGTTTGACTGACTTAATATGATTTACTCAATGTAAGATCCTTTTTAATACAACTACTTCTACTTTTCCAAATAACTGAGTTTTTTATATTAAACTCATGTTACTTTAACTTTTTTTTTAATCTGGGTATACTACACTGTTTGCCTTTGTTTTAGTGTAATTTATAAAATATTCTTACTAATAACTGTTTTTATTTTAGGCTATTAAACAGATGTATGTTCTTATACTTGGCCTTGATGTCTTGGGTAATCCATTTGGATTCATAAGAGGCTTGTCTGAAGGAGTAGAAGCATTCTTCTATGAACCTTACCAGGTAAAAACCTCTACTGCCTTCTTATGAAATGTATCACAAGTAATTAGGTATAAATGATACTGAAAATGTGGATATATTAATACATTTTTTGGTTTTAAATTTAGATTTAGAATTGAAAACTGAAAGTCCCAGGAAAAGTCCCTGGAAAACTCAAGTGAGATAAAAAGCAGAGAGTAGGCCTTTTAACTTAATTCACAAAAGACTGTTCCTTAGCGTTCTTAGTTTAAAATAAATCATCTTTTTTTCCATTTGCCTTAAAATAAGCAGACTTCAGGGAATGAATTAGTATTCGAAAACAGTCTTTCTCTCACAGGTGCTCTCATGGACACTTTCGTACTTTCTCACTCGGTCTTGCAGTCTTCTTCTCTTTCTTATATGTAAATTCCAGTACAAGATTTAAAAATGTGTAATGTATACTATTTGAAGCTTAACATAAGTGCATCCTTTTTTTTTTTTCTTAGGGAGCAATCCAGGGTCCTGAAGAATTTATAGAAGGAATGGCACTCGGACTCAAAGCACTAGTGGGGGGAGCTGTTGGTAAGTTTTAGTGTTATCATGGCAGTATACTTCATAGTAAACAGTATAGGTATTTTTAAATTGTATTGGCACTTTACTTTGTTTTGTTTAACAATAGGTGGATTAGCTGGTGCTGCATCAAGAATCACTGGTGCTATGGCAAAAGGAGTAGCTGCGATAACTATGGATGAGGATTACCAGCAGAAAAGGAGAGAAGCCATGAATAAACAGCCTACTGGTCTGAGAGAGGGGATCACTCGTGGTGGAAAAGGATTAGTTTCTGTAAGGAGAAAAAAAATTATAGAAAGATTAATGAATTTTATGCAAGCAAGAGTAACAAATATGGAGGCTGTCATAGTCACCAGAGTTTTTACTTTTTATTTTAATTCTGATTTTTGAAATGTATGGCCACAATTGAGCGATAGATTTAAAGAAAAATACATGATGGTAGAAGGTAGGAACTGTGAAGCAGGTGCCTCTAATTCTGTTAACTTGTGTTGCATTTTAGAATACTCCAGCACATGTACTTCGAGTCTATTCGCCAATAAAGTAGTAAGAAAAATGTAAAAAAAAATGAAAAATATAATCTGAAAGCATACTTGTAACATCTCTTTTGTTTCTCTTGGTAGGGTTTTGTCAGTGGCATAACAGGAATAGTTACAAAACCAATAAGAGGTAAGTTTAGGTCTTCTGATGCATTAACTATTCATATGATGGTAAATTCTTGATATTTGATGAGACATTACAAATCTGAGTTATAAGACTTTTTATTAAGATTTTATATTCCTACTGACTTTTAGTTTAAACATTGTTTACATGAGCTTTGTGTGGAGGAGACTATGTAGTTGCATATCAAATAAGATATTGGAATTAAGTTTGCTAAGATTGTAAGAAAAACCTCAGTGTTTTATAATGATTTGCTGCATTTAATCCTTTTAGGAGCTCAGAAAGAAGGAGCAGCTGGTTTTTTCAAAGGTGTTGGAAAAGGCTTAGTGGGAGCAGTAGCTAGGCCTACTGGAGGAATCATAGACATGGCAAGCAGCACGTTTCAGGGTATTAAAAAGTAAGTAAAATGAGTTTGAAGAATGACATATGGCATGAAACGGACATTAGTACGTTGTGTCTTTGTATCGCTTCTGTATCAGTGTTTCCAGATCTTTCGACTTTGTCATTAATGCAGATGAGCTAGAAAAAAATATTATCCATATTGTTATTTATATAATAAATAAGTGGCTTTTTAAAAATACATAGTTGGTAGCATTTAAAAAACACAACATCAAATCTCAGGTATTTCTAGCTTTACCAAAGAAAACAGTTTAAAGCCTGAGAGATCAGAATTCCTTCAGTTGCTGATTTTTTTTTTCCCTTTTACTGTAAATATACAGTAAAAAAAGGACTTTTCAACTGCATCAGTAGGTACTTTTTATATTATTACTATGTGACATGAGTTCCAAGAATACCAGATAATGCCAGGATCTGTCCTGGTTGTTCAGAATGAGAACTGTGTTAAGACTGCATATTGAATACTGTGATAGTCTCACTTTAATAAACCCGTTGCTGTAGATTATCTCATGCTGTAATGTATAAAGAAGTAGGAGAAATTGTTTTGAGAGGGCATTTACTAGCATCGTCTGAATACAGCTGTTTAATGGCCCTGTTCTTCTTAGCTGGACCACTTTTGCTACCATAAGATTGCCAGTCTCTTTTGTGTTCCACTTTAACTTCTTTAGCAGAGAAATGCAAGAAAAATACCAGAGCAGAAGCTTTGCAGGGCACAGATGTCTTAAATTTTGAAGTTTTGAAGTACAATACGTAGACACTAAGTATTGCAGGCGTGTGTCGCTGTATGCCATCTAATTTTCTAATAACCATTCTCTGAAATAGATTTCTGAGTAAAATCTATTGCTGTTTCATAGAATATCTACTCAACGTCTCTCCATATGCAAAAGTACATATGTAGACAACAACAGTTGCTGTACTAGTACTTGAATTTAGTTTGTATTTAAAATAATTTGGAGCCTTTTCTAAATATTGTAGCTGCATAGAGATATTATTAACACATACATTAATTTTGCTGATTTTCAGAGTTACAGATTCATCAGAAGATGTGATAAGCCTGCGCCCACCTCGCTTCTTTGGTGAAGATGGAGTTATTAGACCTTACAGATTAAGAGATGGAACCGGAAGTCAAATGTTACAGGTGAAGAAAATGAAAGATGATTTGACATACATTTTAACTCATCCTACGTTGTAACAAATATTTTACAGACCTTCCCATTTCTTAATTCCTTACCATCCCCTACCTAGTAGTCAAGAAGTTTCATTTAATTTCTTAGGCTTATGACCACTTTGGTGATTTAGTTTCTGTGATACAGCTTTTGAGAATGACACCGTAATTTATACTAGTTTATCTGTAGGGGTTTGTGCAAGATACAGAGCATTTTGAAAGAAGAAACAGGTTTGTATGTGTAATAAAAAAGATTAGTCTTTAATTTTTATTAGTTTTGATAAATAGTGATGATAAATACGAAGATACTTTTTCCAGTAATTTTATAATACGCGTTTTAACCAGTGACTTTTAATCTCAATTTAATGCAAAATAGCATTTTTAAACACACTTAAAATAGCTGTACTTATGTCATACTGCAGCCATTGAAAGAACGTAAATAATTTTGAAGTGGAATACTGTTTGCATGAAGAACATGCTAAGCAACAGTTATTCTTAAATAATTCAGCTGCCATTTAAGCAAATGTGACTCAGATAACAGTTGAAATTATTTCTGCTTTGATATGCAGTTTACAAAGTGTCTTTTTTTTCTGTTAGTAGTAAAACTGCATTTTAGAAATATTCAAACATAAGAAATAAAGTAGTAATTAGTGATTACATGAATGTAAACGGAATTTTTTAAATATGCATTGAAGGATTCACAGTGTGCCAGGGAAATGTTGGAGAAGTCGTACAGAAATTACCTTTTTGGAGAAATAGATAAGAGTGAATTCTGAAGTAACCTTTGGAGAGGATCTTTAGACTATTTTGAGAGTTGCTCCAGCATTTTGTTTCACGTCAAGTTCCAAGTTGGTTGTTTCTGTTTCTTCTGCATTTCATTAGCGTATCTTTTGTTTTCTGGTAGAAGAGGATTGTCCTGTTTGGGGTATCTCAGCTATGTTCGCCATACCATTCACTGGTGATCTGGTTCAGCAGACTGTGAAAGTTCTTTGATAATAAATAGTATGCCTCTGCCTGCCTCTACCTCTAATGAGGTAGCTTTAACCGTGCTCTCCAGTTTAAAGCCAGTGTCACAAACCAGTGTTACCTTAACTAGAGCATAGTTAGAAGCTACTACCGATGAATAGCATAAACTTATTGCTAATCTTTCTCCTCTTTTTAATAAGAAAATGAATTTCAAAACATCCCCTTTTCTGTTTTAAGTGTTCCGCTAAAAAAAATGCTAGCGAGACAACAGTGCCAGCTCTAATATGCAGACTTCTCTAATGACTTTGCATTGCTTTTGCTTCTTAGATTTGTATGTGTGCATTTTGTTCTTTTCCAGAGAAACCTTTAAAACATTCTGCAATCTAATATGTAATTCTAACTTTTCTCTGTTACATGGTTCAGTACAGTATCACCACCTTCCATTATCCAATTTATAAAAGCATAAAGGCATTGCCTTATGTAATGAATGTCATATTTTGTGATGGCAGCCACCATTTGAAAGTAGCTACAGTTGAAAAACTGTATGTTTCATATTAGTTTTCAGTAACGATGATTCTAAGGCAGAACTACTCTTGTAGAGATGTTTGAAATATCCGAACAGGGTTGTAATTCTCCCTGTAGACAGTCAAATCGGAAAATAATGAATTGCATAATTTTTTTCAAAAATTAATTTCTGATAATAGTGTGTTTGATGTCTTAACCTTCTTTTATCCTCAAGTGTACTAATGTTTTTGGTTCTCAGTGTTTCTGGTTCTAATGACATTTCTTTGTTTTGCACGAGACTCAGTGTATCACGTGTTCCCTATCTGAAGCAGTTTGAATAGCATAATATATTCTTATGGGGGAAAAAAAAGATTATTTTCCCTTTTGTATTATTGCAATGCATACAGGTCTGGTGACTGGCCCCACTGCAGTCACTGTGTTGTAGCATTTCCAATGAATTACTGGATTAGATTGGAATAACACTTCTTTTAGTGATTTAGAGATTGTATATGCTGGATAAAGGAAATAGGATATAGGTGATTCTGAGTGCTCATACCGTGTCCTAAACTAGGGTGTCACTTCAGAATTTATTTTCTGGGGTTTTAGTTTGCTTTAGTTAACAAATGTGCCAGACAAACTAATACTCTAAACTAATACTTCTGCTTTCTTCTTCCCTTACCATGCTTTCAGAAAAGACAGGCCTACAGGGAATGGACTAAGACTCACAATAGTAGTGATGATGATGACAGTTAGGATAATACGGACTGTAACAGGATATACATGGCCTTTGTCACGTTCTTTTGACCTTTAAGTATTAAATGTTGCTGCTATAATTCCCACTGAGAAATTGGGGTTGTCTGATACTAAATCTTATTTTTAAAACTGTGCAAAAAAAAATGTGTGGAAATAAACTGTATGATGATGAATGCTAGGGAAAGGAGCAAAGAATATAATAAAAATAGTCTTATAGATAAAACTGGACATTAGGTGAAAATAGTATTGAATAATATAAAAAAAATAGTAATACAGTGACTTAGTTTATTTCCAGATATGTTTCTATCAAGTGTATTTAATGGTTTTGCATTTATATGTGTTTAAGAGGTTTTAATTATGATCGGCCAGATGAAATGCTTTTAAATGTGTTTAGTAAAACTTTACTGAGTTGTACAGTCATTATTGGTGTTAAAATGCTGTTTGACTGTTTTATTTCATATTTCAAAAGTATTTTGTCTGCTTTTATTTTTAACAATAAACATGTCTAAAGTATATCTAAAATGGATTCATCTGTTCTGTTCCAAATTTGTTTATCGTGTTTTCTGGAACTAGATTTTTTAAAAACACTAAATGGCCTGTGAAAGTATTTAACATAACCCTTTGATTTTTCATTTACCATTTGTTTTACTGTAATTTTTAAGTACTTATTTTGGGTATCCTTTGGAATACTTAGATGTGTGAAATAACTGTTTATTTAGTTATTTTTGATTGTGACCGTAAATTTTTAGTTCTTAAATCAATATTTTTGTTTTCATAGCAACAAAAAAAAAGTTAAAAATCCACCCCAGAACTAAACCCTATGTAAAATCATGGACAGCTGGAGAAAATACCAGTACTTCTACAAGGCTGTGTGTAGTAAAACACATGTAACATGCTGAAGTATTTAGTTTCTTATTTACCTATACACAGGGAGGGGGGGAAGAAACAGTACTGAACCACTATAATTCTGTTTTGTAAATTTTACAATATAGCTTTACAAGTTACTTGTTTCTTTAAAAATTGTTTTATTCTCTATTCAGTGGAATGTTTGCACAGTTTTTTCAGTCTTTTTTGTGGTTTGTTGCTGAATTTAGATTTAGTGTTGCGTCTTAAAGATGTCTTGCAATACATACTTATACTACTTACTGTAGTAAGAATTAACTATTCTGCCAACATCTGAAGAATTAGAGTTGCTCTAAAGCAACAAGAGCTTATAAAATATTTGCTTATTTACCAAAGGTGATGTCATGTCCTTCATTTTCTATTATCTACCAGTTATCAAAATTCTAAGGTGGGAAAAACATTAAAATCCTTAAGTGCATATTCTGGCTCTGTGCCTTCAAAAGCTGCTGTACAGTCTGATCTCTTGGGTAATGAGCCAAGGAATGTGTGCCTGTAATCTCCCAAATCAAAGAGGGGACAAACTCAACTTGAGAGCTTGTTTTAGCTGAAACTCCTGGTGCTTAAGATGGCCACACATCATGTATTGCTACTTATTTTGTAATACTGTAATCTCAAAAGGATGTCTAGGTGAAGGAGATGAAAGACACTCTTGCGATGTGTTACTGCCTGAAACATTGTGGAAGGGATTTTGAATATTTCAGATACAAATGGATTTCAGGTATTTCTTTGAAGAATGTAGGAAATTATCTTAAACTTCAGTCCTGATAAAGGACTCGTCATCCCTAAAAGTTGAGGAAGTTGTTAGGTACAACTTTATGGAAAGATTACTGCTGCATTTTAACTTCACTGGGTTTTGGGAACTTTGAATATGTTACCGAACGTTTTCTTTTTTCTTTTTGGCTTTTTAGTACAATTTCTCTTTTATCCTATAAAATTTTGTTTTTCTTCTGTAGTGACCTGTCTTACAAGACAATGCATGTCAATTTAATAACAAACAGATTTTTCCTCATTCTAAAACAGCTTTAGAAAGAAATGTAATAGTTTTTGACTGAAGAAGCATCCCTGCAAAAATAAGAATTGATTTCTAGAAACAATACTTTTTTTTTTTTTTTATCAAATTGACCTAATGTTTTAAGTTTTTTAACTTATAATTCTACAAGTCATTACAGAATGTGGACGTAAAATTTAGCATGAGTGGTAGTACTGCTGGGTCAGGTATCACTAATTCACATTTCACTGCAATATATCTAAAAAGACTTCTTTCTTTACTCAGTAGATAAAACGGTTGTAGAATGCTAACTAAAAAAAAAATAAATAAAAAAACAGTAAAAAACTCTGCCAGTATACTTGGCAAATGTGATTATATACTTTACAGTATTTGGTCTCTTTCATGGTGTATAGTTCTATTTTTGAAGTTTTTATGTTAATAAAAAATGTAGTCATTTTTTACAAATATTTTATTTGTTTCTGTCTTGAGCTTAGCTTCCTCTGAATGTACATGGGAAAAAGAAATCATTTGGATTTAGGATAACAAAAAATTGAAGCACCTGGGATATTAGGATTTTATTTCTCTCTAACTCATGGAACCAAAACCTGTGAAAAGTATAATAGCTAACTAGCTGGAACTAATGCTCTTCAAGTCAGCAAAAACACACACACACAAAAATTTTTAAAATTGGACATTATTTTGTTTAGGGATTTAAAGTAACCGAAAAATATACCGAAAAATATAGACCATATTTTCAAATGCCTTTTTTCTTCCCCCTTCAGTTTAATGTATTTTAATGTTTTAACTTTTGGCTGCACAATTTTTTTTCCCCAATTTTTCACTCGTGAATTGAAGTCCAGTTCTGTTACTGAAAACCCCAGGATTAAGTGCCATCCTTTCAGCTCAGGTTGCCAAGATTGCTGCTGCATAACAAGTTGATGATTCAGCTTTTCCCAAGTATTTAGTTTTACTCCTTTACTGACTTGTATAATGGTAACTTGAATTTATATGCTTCCTCCTTGCTGAGGTGAAGAATTGGCTATGCTCTTCCGGTACATCCCTTTTGACCAGGTTTCTTTGGTCTTTTTGATTTCTCAAGAGGCTCTAGATTTAAGTCAGTGCACAGGGATACTATAGATAGTTTCTAGGATCATTTAGTGGGCTGTTTATATCTTTGTTGTTATTGGTCATCTACAGAAGCTATAGACCTGCCAGAGACTAAAGCTGAACGATAGGCTAGTCTTGTGCTGATGAGCCTGTCATTAATGCTTGCACCATGAAATCAGTGGAGTTCTCTGTGTCACAACCCAGTGCCTACCCAAAACCAAAATAAATTCAAAACCTTTTTCTCTTTTTAGCTTGCCTTTATTGTGTCTGAGTTTGTGAGGACTCTTTTACAGTGTTGTATAAAGTTGCTGCCCAACTTTGCCGCAGTGGATGTAAGCTGGTAGGGAAGACAATCCTTCAAAGCCTTGCTTCAATACTGTGTCCTACTGTGTTGGAGGTGTTTGGCTTTCAGTTCAGTGAACCTTTTTAGGTCATGAGATAAGCTTCAGATCAGGTGGCAGAATGTTGAAATGGGTTGAACAGACCCTCGTTTAGTTTTCAAACGTCAGTCTGCCAGGAGGAACATCTGAGGAGTTGGAAAAGTGTGTCATACTCCTCCTTTCCCTCCTTCCCTCACACTCCCTTGGGCTTGGCTTCAAATCAAAACATAAATGTCCATATTGCGAATTAGTCTGAAACAGAGGTTTAATTTCAGGGAGAAATTCTTTCTAAAGTTCAAAGTAACTTCCTTTTTATTCAGTAGTGTCCTGATTCTTACCAGGCATCCAGTCATGCACGGTACCTGGCTTGCTGCTCCCTTAATTGAGTCACAGCTCTCATTATCCACCCTCCTTTGGAATACCTGTTGTGTCTAGGTTAAAGGAAAGAGCAGGATCCTTACCACTGAAATGTGCAACATTTGAACATAGCCATTGCCCATCCCTAAATAGAAGACTTGTATTTATTTACAGGAAGCTGGCTGAGACTAGCTAACACCAGTTGTTTTTAGAAGAACATGGAAGCTTATGTGACTTGGTTTAATTTTAGCTTGTTTGTGATTGAAGCATAAATGCTAATACATGGTGAAGAAGCAAGAAAAAACTTAGTGTCCTAGGCAAAGCATACACCAGCTTGTTTGCTGACAGAGAACACAAAAGAAAACTGAAATATTTTCCTGTTTCCCTGCTGATACAGTAATCACTTCAGATGCTACAAATCTAAGAACTTCGTATTGGCAAGAAAGCACAAAGAACATCAATGTGATCATCATAATGAAAGTGTAGATCGGTGCGGCTTCTCCATTTAGCTCATCAAATGGATTCTCTTGGTATCCAGATTAAAAATTGACCCAGATAATTCTGCCAGTCAGCATAGGCAAATTATATTTCTGTTGGAAAAGAAACTGTGTTCTGAAAGAAAGCTGCTGTCCTGATTTTTACTGCCCTGCATGCTTAGATTGAAATGTTGACCTTGACCACAAATTTCTGTTGATTTGAACAAAACCACGTTGATTTCAGAGTTGCTGTTCAGCATCTCTGAATGGGATCTTGAATTCAGGCACTAACACATCATGGACAAAAGCTTTACTTTTTGTAGAATGACATTGCACATTAGGATAACTGGAATGAGGAAGTAGGCAATAAAGGATTAGGGTTAGTTCTTATTAATAAAGGATCAGGAGAGAATTTGGCATGGCAGAAAAAGGAATGTTCTACATGTTATTTTTTTTTTTCTTTATCTAACATTTTTTCCCCTTTTCACACACATTCAAGCTAGATCTAACAAGTGACCTGGGTACTGCTTAGAATTATTAAATGTTTCTGTGAGGAAGCTTGGCTATGTTATTATACGAGGTTAGCCTGCTGAAAGTAGCAATTCTACAGCTTTTGAAGAAGTCACCCTATATTTTGAGCTGAAACGTACATTCAATATTGGAGATTCTAACAACAACAGTGAGTTGCCTTCATTACCATACGTTTGGACAGTAATCAGTTCATAATTAAATACACTGGCAATCTAAAATCCAACTGAAAACTTCAAGTTAACCTGAACATCTAGAGAGAAGAGTAGCAGATTTATAATCACTTATAAAGTAGTAATGATCTTTACAGTACTTTTTATTTTATGCCATCTCAGTTGAGATGAGTTCAAGAAACTACCAAACATGCCGGCTTTTGCATCACACATAATACTAGTATTTTTTTGAACTATAACCAGAAGGATCATAGATACTAAATTTTGTCTCCATTACTTAAACTCTGCTGTGTTTCATTTCTAACTTTATCAAAGGCCTCTGTGCTTGCTCCTTAGTAAATTAAGATCATGTGGTGTTATTAGGAGTCTTTCCAAATGCAGAGATGCCACTTTAAAGAAACTGAGCATGTTTGCGTATCTGTCTCTGCACAAATGATCACATCTACTGTTAGATTATTGCAGTGACATCTAAGCATTTGTACTCCAGGTAAGAATAATTTGCAAAGGAGAGGATTTGTGCTTCAATTACTTCACATTTTACAGCTGCTGGAGTGCCTTTTTTCAATAGACTTATTCAATTTCCATGTCTAGTCAATGAACCGCAACATATAATAAAGTAATCAGGTTATTAAACCTTTTTTAATTTGAAATACAGAAGCTGTGTGTTAAAAATTAGTATTTGTTTTCTCACAGTGGTGAAACTAATATTGAACAAACAATGATTGATTGGTGTTAACTTTCATAGTTTTGTATCACCAAACAGTGGTCCCAAGTTACTGCCTTTCTTCAATTAATAGCCACATACTGTAAAACTTAAAACCCTTATTTATGCATCTGTATTGAGGGATCAATTATGTATCCTTTTATGCTTGTGTAAGGCACTTTGGTAGCAGAGCACGGTAGTGATCTTGCTGTAAGAATTGTCAGCAGTAAATTGGGGTATCCCACTATGATGTATTTTCTAATGAATAGGTGCGAGTCTAATGCTAAGAGGGATAAAGATTGTAAATGAAGGGTAAAAAAATCTAAAGGCAGAAAATTTAGAAGTAGTTACTACTCAGCATTGGCATAGATACAAGTGTTACCTTTGGAAGCAGACTGTGCAGCCTCTTCCTGTGCTTTATTTCATGGTGAGTGTCTGTTGTCTACAAAACTACAGAACGCAGATAACTTGAGTTTATGATCTTTGACTCAGAGCTAACAATGAGGAGTAGTTAGGTCAGTGCACACCACATCCTAATAATATCTTTGTGCTGCGCAAATCACTTTTTTGTGTATCTTAGTAGAATGAAATACTTTTTGTGGAATCTGGTGGACGTTTAAATAGCTTTTATTTAGGATTGCAACCTGTGTGATAGTTAAGTACTGTACTTCCGTAATAATTTTCATAATTCTCAATTCATTATCAATAAACTGAGTAAGTTACAGTGGAGTGACAGGACTTATTGAAAATTAACTAGCGAGCTAATGAAAAGACAGAAAGAGGTAACCCTGCTCTCTTAAGTCCCACTTAAGGGTATTAACTTTTGTATTGAGAGGCTTACTTCAGTGCTATGCAAAGCATAAGAAAGTTATCTTCTTTGATGCAGGAGAAAGACTAGAGATCCTCTCCATCCTAATAAGGCTGAATTGCTAAATGCTTCTCCCCTGTAATTGCTTCTAACAGAAGAGAGATACTGGTCATACTTTGCAATATTTATAATGTGTTTGGTCAGTAAGAGAAATTGCTGGCATTGTCACAGAGTCTTGCAGATTAAATGCAACAATTTGTTACCCGTGCTGAACCTCCCTTGCTCTTTCCACACGTTTATTTCTGTAAGTTCCTGTCAGCCTTCTCCTCCCTTTCCCTGTCTTTCTTGCTTGATCGTTAACACTTAATATGCATCAGGACATAGAACTTAGGCCAGTTGCCTGGTATCTGGGTCAGCTATCCTGTCCATGCTGTCTGTCCGTATGACCTCCTCTGTCTTCTGACCAGCCAACATATGTTTGCTGGAATGTTGTAGAGGCTACCTTGAGAGAGGATTTTTTGGTTACTTAGGAAGTAAGAGCTTGTACCTAAATGTGAGAGGCAGGGAGAGACTCAAATCGGAGGTATGGCAAGCCCTAGACAAAGCTTGAATAAGTAGTTTCCAAAAATAAGAAAAATAATAATCGTTTTCCAAGCCCGTAACTCCTCATTTCGTACACCATTCTTCTTGCTGTATTCATCCTGCCCCTAATACTAGCTCTTGCAGAAAGAAGTTAAGCAGTGACTTCTGTATGTAGGCACATGATCAATAGCTGTGATTTTGTGGCCCAGCTTTCGGGAGAGAGAAATAATCTGAATTTTCTGAGAGCTTTCTGGAAAACTCTCCTTTGCCAACCTGTTACTCAAATGTTCTTGCATTTTAGTCACTTAAGAATCAGCATCTTTGAGGGAAGGTACCATTTAAAAAAAAAATCTGTTTGGGCAAGTGGAGTTATCCATGCTTTGAAGTTGTCAGATATACCTAATTAAACATCTTTATCATTTTACAGTGGTGATGAATACTCATTAAATGGTTTTGCCGTTTTAACTGCATTGAGAACTGACCTATGTGTTTTTAAATATTGGCATACATATCTGAAGCAATATGCTTGTAGTTAAGGGTTTCTTGAATCATACTGGTTTAAACTAATCTATTTTTGCTTCCAGTTTCTAACAGATAGGAAGTATGCAAGCAGTCATGTTGCTATTCCTACCTAAGATGCAGCAATCTTAATTCAATTACTAATTTAATCAGTCATTGCTCAGAAAGTCAGAAATCCAATGGTTGCCAAGTCATGTTAAAGTTACGGGGCCTCTGTTTTTAAAAATGATTCATCTGCTGTCATCAGTATTTAAAATTTATTGCCCATTAAAGAATATTCTGCTACAATATTCACAGCAAAAGATTAAGTAAGGTCAGGGGGAAACAAAAGAATATGGAGAAATGCAAAGCATTACCTCAAATGCATTATTAGGTCCCACTGTCTACATGATAGTGTGTTCTTGTATATAGTTAAGTATATTGTTTATTCCCAGAGGTAATTACTCCAACATTTTGGAGGTGGCTCGACATAAATTAGGAAATTAATCTTTACTTCTTCTATTGTCTCAGAACTGTATTAGTCAGAAGTTCAGTGTGTACTAGAAATTTGTACAAAACTGAGTCCTGAAATGTTTGAGAAATTATGCTGTTCCTTGCCAGTTTTGGTTAGGATTGATTCTTATTTGCGTAGCTGCTCTAACAGCAACCAGATAATTCTACGTAATTATGAACATTAGCTGTCACAGATCTGTTAGTCATACTCTGACTTCATGAAAGTAGCCTTTTATTTAAAAGTATGCGCTAGGTGCTTTGTTATAATTTATACTTTTGGAGGATATAAACATTTCAAGCACAAAATTAGTACATGAATTTATACTAGCATATTCAAAGCTATAAAATGTTATCTCTTTTAGAAAATTGAAAACGGAAGATTTGCAAAACTCAGATATATTGCACATGCTATGGTCAACAGTACAGATCTGTTAATGGTAACAAAAAGGTAAACAGCTTTGACTGAATAATAAGCACTTAAAACTATCAAAATTTGTATGCCTTGATAATTGTTGATCAGTAACTGCGCTTTGACATGTCTGTCATTATGTGTGTAGATAAAAGGATGGAGAAAGCATGCTTAGTGTGCTGTTAATAATCTTGTTCAACAGCGGCATTGTTCAGCACCAGGGTATGCTATTTTGAGTGTCATAGTAATTTCTCTATTTAAAATGAGAAAAGGAATGTTGGTTTTGTGATTTCTTTTGCTGACAAAGATTTGTCATAAATCTGGTTAGGCTGAAATCAGTGGAACTGTGGGATTCACTTATAAAATGGCATATTGAAGGAAAAAAGGATAATGGAGGAACATAGTTAATAATGTTTAATAGTGGAGTAAAAAGTATCCTTCTCAAATGAAACGTGTGTACAACTTTTTGTAGAAATACAGCCAGAAGTAGTGTTACAGTTTTGCTCTGAAACACAGTATGTTAAATAAGTTAGAGGAAGGTGCAAAATTCACTCAAGTATGCTGTATGGTTATAGATCATTAGATGAGAAATATTTTGGAACAAGGAATGACTTCACTAGAGCTAGGGTAACTTGATAACTTTTAAGGATTTTTACATTAATTTTCAAATTATTAATTTTATTTTCTGGTGCCTAGTGGTGTGTTATTTGTGACAAAAGGGACATTTGGACAGCTGACATGTGAATGGCAATACACTTATGATGAATTTACCAAAGAACCATTCATCGTCGATGGCAGAAGATTACGCATTGAAGCCAAGGTATGTTAACATAATCATGTTTTGTTTCCTTTTTGTGTTACTGTTTATAAAATTGAACTTTGAGTTCCTGATCTCTCTCGTTTTGAATTCTTGATCTCTCTTCTAGTTGAGATGCATTCAGAGAAGGGAGTTGAAATTTGGCATGGGCAAACTCTCTCAGATAACTAGCTTCTGTCTGTTCTAAGCAAAATGGTGCCTTGATGTTTGCAGATGAATTTATTCCTTGAGCTCTGGGAATTTTTTTGTTGGTATGCACCAGTTTATGGTGTATTCGTAGCTTGGAAAATGGTGATACAACAAAACTCTCTCAGAAGATTGCAGATTATTTTTATTACATACTCTGGCACTATGGAAATATGCCAATATGTGTGCTTCTCCCTTGTTGCTATCCCAAAGATTCAAATATATCAGAGCAATACATTTGCATGTGCTATGCTTCAAGGTTTTTTTTTCATTTGCTAGTAATCAAATTATTGAAAAGTATAATAAATATTAATGGCTTCATAAAAACCATAATGACATATGCTTATCCTTTTCAATGCAAGTTGAAGAATTTTGCTCTCAGTTGCAATTTTTCCTTTAAAAAGTCCCCAAACTTACTTTCCCTTGTAAACTGGCAAAGAAATTATGGAGAAAGATGACCACTGATAACTGAGCGTACTTACAGAGGCAAAGTTCCTTAAAAAAAATTATCTTAAATTCTTTTTGAGATGGTAACTGAATTTAATTTTGCTCAATAAATTTACGTCCAGTGTTTTGTTTTGTTTCTGTTTTTAATAAGCTTCATGTGTGTAATTACACATCTTGGTTGTCAGGACAGTCTTAACAGTGTTCAAAGTCATTCAGTTTTTCACTCAGATTATTTGTTTCTATTGCAGAGAGCATGAAAGGCAGAGCCATATTGGTTTGGAATCCTCCAAACTGGATTTCTGACTGCAAGTGAACTTTTACAGGATGAAATAATTCTTAGAGTTTCTGCCATTTCAGACAATGCTGAATAACATATCCATCTTTACCCCTACACAGCAGTCATTTCAGAGTCCATTCACATGTCTGCAGTGTGCTCCTTACTGAAATCTATGGTTGAAAACTGTATATTGCAAAGCACTACTTATGTTCTATTTCTGAAGCCTAAGTTGCTATTTTCACTACCTAAGATCACTACTTGCAAGTCAGTATTGGTGGAATGTCCACCCAGATAACTACTCAAAGGAGAATGAAAAGTTACAGCCTTAGGGAGTACTGGATTTTGTTACCCCTCATACTCCATTATCTGCCTTCCATTCCTACACACTTTTATAGTCTGGTCTCTAGGGACTCCATGGTAAAAAGGGAAGTTTGTTATTGCTGGAGCGTTCCACACCACTGCGCGTTCATGCAGAAAATGAAGTTTCTCGGGGTGTGTGCATGCGAGATGAACATACTCAGATTAGTGTAATGGGTACACGTGGCTGGCTGAACCATATAGCTGCCTCAATGGTAAATAACTTAGTCATAAAGTTTGAAGAAACTAACTTCAATTTTGAATTACTGTCTGTTTTTTAGGAACGAGTCAAGTCTGTGTTCCATGCCAAAGAATTTGGAAAAATTATTAATTTTAAAAGTCCAGAGGATGCTAAGGTAAAGTCAAAATACTATTACAATACTATTTCAATTACTGTGCTAAATTTGGCTTAAAAAGTGAAACAAATATTCTTAACCTGAAGCTACCATGTATATTTAAAATTCTTTATTTGCACACAGCAGTTACACAGATGGAAATGGCGATGATCTCTTCAGTACTGAATTTCAAAAATACTCAATTCCAACACCACAGTTTTTCTTACATAAATCTTTGGAATTATAAATGTCTGTCAAATGGCTGATTTAGCAGTAATGCTAACAAAAGCTAAATAATCAAGCATGTGAACTAAAATAGCGTGTTTTAATAGAACAAACAATATTTGTAAATTACTCCTAGTTTTATTCTGGGGGGATGGGAGGGATGCCATTCCTCTGTTCCTCAAAATATGGTTTTGGTTGAAGAATGAAGAAAATCCCTAATAGAAACACAAATAGTTTATTTGATGTATGATATTACTACTATTATTATATACATATTCTCTATGATCCCTTCTTTTTGATCACTAGAGCAGAGAGTAGGAGCAGTCCAGGTCTGCTACCAGAACTATGAGGTAGCCGGGTTATGAAAGTTCTGCCTTGTTTTTATTAGCGTAGCTAGTCATTTTCTGAAACAATAAATTAGTCTTTGCACCAGTGTGATATGGTACCCTGGGATCACGCTTTGAAACAGTCTGTGAAAGTTGCATCCTGTCATTAGTTTAGGTTGCTTTTGCACCTTCTCATCAGTTTAAGTTGCTTTTGTCTTCTTGAGTGTAGTTTCACTCAGCAGAGGTTAGATACTGTTTGACTCTTACCTCAAAATGCATTACAAATGCTGTCAAGGTATTTGAGGGTCCCATGCTGAATTTTTCTTGTCTGTACTCTTTGGAGATACTGAGCTCCTGTTTTGTTTGGTTTTTTTTTTTTTTTTTTTCTTTTTGGCTGTGGTGGGGCAGGGGTGGCATTGAGGTCCCGTAGTCTGTGTGGGAAGGGAATCCCATCTATGCCCCAGCTAAATCAGGAACAATTCCAAAAATCAAATTAGTGCATCATATTATGTATGCCGTAAGTCTTAAGCAAGGAAAAGAAAGCTGAAAAAGTTGTGTGCACTTTTCACAAAAATGTTGGTTTGCGTATTTTCCTAGAAAGGCCCATGAATATCACAAAAGCAATAGGAATGCAAATATGAGAGGAAAGTTCACTGTCAGGCAGGCTTGGTAAGGAATGTGGTTTTATCTTAGAGAAGGAATATTTTAACAAATTCATTCAAAAATTGTCATCAGGGCCTTAGGGGCTATCCTACAGGAAATAAGTCTTTGAGAGTCGTCTTCGGGGATGTTTAGCCTGCAGCTCACTTCTGCAAATGTGACACTTGGTGCTTGTGTATACAGAGAGACAACACTGAGGGAAGTGTTAGAGGCACAGTGAAAACGACACTTGTAGCCTTTGCAGTAAAAAGGCCAAGAGGTCATTTTCAGTGACACTGCTTTGTGAACATTGTGTCAGTCTAGTGGACACTACAAGGTTGTTCCATCTGTGAGAAGTGCCATATTATGATGTGAATAGTAGTATCTTGAACAGACAATTCTTCTTTCAAACCTTCAGCATCCTGGTAAACAGAAGCTCTGGTTTCCTTGAGGCGGTGAGCTTGTGATGGGGAGGAGGGAATCCTAAAGATCTGTAACATAGAACCTGATCCAGTAACAAAATCTGATTTGTAATAATCTACTCAACTTCCTTGCAAGCATTATGCAGCTTTCTCATGGCAATCTGTATAACTTCATCTACTACCTTAGATTTCCATGTCACTGCCCCTTTCCCCTCTCCCCCCCTTTCTTTTTTTTTTTTTTTTTTAAGACTCTTTGGAAACTGATTTCCCTCCCATGTTCAGTATATGAGTGAACTTGAAATTCCTGTAAAGAAACCAAATAAAGTTACAGAAAGCTTCTTTCTAAATAGCTGTATTAACACGTTGCAGGAACCTATTCTTGTCCTCTGTCTTCTCTTATCCTTGCTTCTCTATTGTCATCTGTGATTAGTCTAGAGTTGTAGACTAATTATTAGTCTAAATCATTAATAATGATGTAGGTGAAATGATGATGTCATAATTTTTTTAAAATATTCATTGAAACACAAACCAGGCAACTGAATTATCAACCTAGCCAGTTTCATTAGCTGTGGTATTCAGTGTTGGATGTTGGCACTTAAATGCCTCCATTTTCATGTAAGAAAATCCAGGGTTTCTAATCTACAGTAGAATTTTGAGCACTGTGTTAAAGAATCCATTAGGAAGAGAGCAGGTAGTGAAGTGTCTGGCCAGATCAATCTAATTTTCAGCTGCTTTTTGTGTTTTTTCACAAGGAAACATTTTTATTTTTTCCTTTTCCTTCACACAGTGGATCCTTTCTAAACTGGAAGAAGTGAGAGAGAATCAGCCAAAATTGTAATGAATGGAGAAGCACCAAGATACGAAGAACACTGAACAGCCACCTTTTAATTCCTGTTTAACAAGCAGAACTATTTGAATATTAGCAACAAAAGCAAAAAACAGAAGGGAAGGAAGATTTATGAAATTGTTTACTATGGTCACAACAGTCTATGGCTATATCACAAAAATAGATGGCGTTAAGTTAAAAAAACCAAACCCTAGCAATCAAAAGAATTCTGCCAAGTTTTGGCTTGTTTTCTTTGTTTTTTTTAACATGAGAATTCCAGATTTAATTTTTTATAAATACTGTGTGAAAAGAAATTGTTTTACCATTACTTTTGATATTGAAAGTGAATTCTGGAATAATTCTTATGATACTATTCAGAGCAAATCTTTCAGTTTTGATTTGATTCTGAAAATTAATACTTGGTTTCTGTCTTAGATTTCATATGACTTGAGGCTGTATTGAAATTCAAATTTCTTTATCAAGGGAAATGTTAACTTAATAATCACTAGTCTTACAACTCAAATTCTATGAAGGAGGGTACTGACCAGAGATGTCTAATTTAGATGATCACAGGAGTGGCTGCTTAGTTAACAATACTATTTTCTTTTTGTATATGAATGGACCAGGTCATGATGAATTTACAGTACAGTATCACTTTTAGTGTGAACTTTTTTTTACATTCTACTCAAGGAAATGTCGCAGCACCTCTATCAATATTCACAGAAAATATAACAGTTTACAAAAATGTGTAATGGGGAGAATTAATATATCTCTGCACTAAAAATAGTAATTAAAGCCTTTTATTTTAAATAAAAGTTATTAACCGTCTTGCAACTTAAGGAGTCTATGGGGTTATAAGTGCACTGTTGCATACCAAAAATAAATGCCTTGGATTACACAGTATTGTGTCTTAAGTAAGTGACTAATAAAGTCAAATTTATATTAAATAATAAATATAGTATTTCACAGTTGCTTGTATCAACTTTTCTTACCCAATGAAACTTTTTTGTTTCATATCCAGACAGCAGAACTTTAACAGGGAGAACTTGAATGTGTGCAATTCTGCTTATTTCTTAGCTTTAGTAGTCATAGTATTGTTGAATGGCTGTTTACTGCAGTTGATGTAAAAAGTAGAGGAAACAGTACAGTGTTACATGAAGGTTTCCATAAATTCCCATATCAGAGTCTTCAAAATATCTGCTACAGGTACTAAGTACCTGCTGCCAAAATATTATTTCCAAACAATTGTTTGGAATTTTTATAGCTACAGGATATAATTCTGACATTGCTGGTGGTGCTTGAGATATCCAAATTGTTGCATCATTGTAAAATCTAAAATGACTAGCATGCTAACCTACAATTACAGTTCTTTAATTTACTGAAAGTCTTGTCTTTGGTGTTGAATAACCATATAGTAGGTTACAAAAATGTGTGTAATTTTTTTTTCCCCGTAAATTGAAACAAAAGATTATAAGAGGATTCCAAACTATGACATTGACTGTGTTGCTCCACTTGTTTGTACACCAAGCATGTACCAAGAGTATTAACTCAGGTTATTATCGTGCCAAACTAATAGAATACTTTGCCTTAGATAAGGAGTGTTATTAGGTGCACTGAGTACCATTCTGTATCTGTAATTTGTTTTTCATGTATCACTTTTCATCTTAGGCATGATAGTTCAATTAATAGCCTCTTTGTGATCTTGATTCTTGATAACTGTGGTGTCTCCTTTGCTCTGTATTTACTGAGTATTTTTTTTTATTTACTCCCCAGTATTTACTGAGTATCTGCTGCAACTTTCACTTCTAGTACCTCTTGCAAGTACTTTGTACATTCCCATTTGTGTAGTTTTTCAATTCACCCTAGTCTAAATATTTTCTTTTTACAGAGCCTGTATTTGAATTATCTCCAGTTCTTAACTTACTTACATTTATTTTGCCAACAGACTCCTGATTCTCAAATCTCAGCTGGCTCTTCAGTAATATTTGAGCAATTTAGCCATTAATATTGAAGGATTTATTTTAAATGTGCATGTCTGTGGTTAAGCTCATGTTTTGGAAAACAACAATTCCTGCAAAATTGCATTTTTCCTACAGAGCAGAAAATATTTTGATCTTCTGTGCTATCTAAAAGCCTTAACAAAAGAACTAAAACACTGGAAGTGTTCAAAAGTCAACATGGGACCTTTCCCCTACCTCCCTGCTTGTCTCCAGTCTCCTTGTTGTAATGGCAACATGATTTTCTATAGTTCCATTTTCCCAGTCAGTAAATTATATCTTTTTCCTGTTTTTTTTTTTCCTTATGCTTTCTCCATACAGTCATGAATGAATTTTGCCACTTGGCAGACATCAGTTCTCTCTGTTTTAACTATACATCAGCCTAGGGCAAGGAGAAGGGTATTCAGGCTTAGGCCGTTGTGTAGTTTTCTGGAGTACTGCAGGTTGTTTGAGTTGTCCACTCTGCTGTGCCTCATTCCTTATTGCAATATGCATATTTTTTCAACAAGAAGGCAGAATAGATATATTAATTTTTATTAAAAATTTATATGCAATTAGACAAGGGGATCACAAAAAAATATTAAAATGTACACATTTGGGTCTGTTAACTGTTGTGTTTAAAAGTATACCATGGCCTTTACTGAAGTACTGAAGAACAGTTTCTCTTCTAGATGACTGTTACCTAAACTTCATACCTTTGAGAAATGTCATTTGGGTTGTCAGTAGTAGTTTGTTAGAGGTTAGAATTACCTCTAAGAAGTCAATGACAAATCAAACATAGAATCAAAGATGCCAGACACATTGCTAAAACATCTGTAAGTCCAACTGTTTGCACCTCTCTTTGTTCAGCTGCATGGCTTTGCATGGCATGGCTCTTCTGGTTTCCATGCTTCTCCCCTTCCTTCCCCCCTACTCCCTCCAGCCTTTTCTTTGCCGTGAATAAACTGAAACTGAATTTTATTTGACTGGAATGTGATTATTATTTGTTTTTTTTATATATACTGCTTTGATTAACAGGTTAATACCATTACTCAGAATCTCATAGGTAGAAATTGACAAATTAAGTCAAATCGTGTCTCTTGAGAATGCAAGGTCAAGCTTCTGTTGCAGCCATCTCAGTGAAAGCAGAATGCAGACTTTAGTTTTTACCTTTGGTTTATTATAAGGACAAGTTTTTAATGACTGGATTTACATGTATAAGATTCCTTTAAAGTATGGTTTTGTTTTCCTTTGCCACCTGGAAAAAACATAGATGATGTTGCCAGATAACAGATTCTTGTGAAACCCTCTTTTTTTCCGCAAAAAATTTTTGTACGAATACCATTAGCTATTTATTATTTTTAGCACTTCACAAAATACACTCTCATATCAAACACATCACTAAGGTCTTTTGTTCCGAGTTATTTTTAGCCATCTATGTGCAAATATCAAATACCACACACTAGTCAATAAAAGATTAATATTACTGTGTAATGGTAGTTTAAAATTTAATACATACAACATATTACTGAACTACAAACCCTAAGTTTCCTAATTGCTCTGCTGATGTAAAGCAGTTTCAGTAAATACATCGTATACTTTAATAGGATTGCTAAGTTTTGTGGCTTGTTCACAAATTGTTCCATATCCATATGACATTTAAATAGATCTGCATATATTTGATTTGTATATATTTCCTGATACTGTATTAGCTTCAAGCATGAGAATATTTCACAAAACTATTCAGGAGATTCCTCCCCACCCCACCCCTTGATCCTTTCACGTCTGAATTCCAGAAAAGAGCTTCCTAAAAACTGCACTGCTTGGAATCACGTAAGTATTGTACAAGGCAAGAGCACGCAGTGTTTCTTCAGCAAATCATGCAGTTCCACAGTACCTTTTTCCAGCATTAAACTCTCCCAGTTGATCCCTCTCCATCTTCAGTGACTAATCTTTACTGAAGTTTCGACAAAAACTAAAGAAGCAACCAATACCAATGAAACACTTACTTCCCAGGCATAAAGGATATAGGTGGCTGAAGTTCCTAACAGTTAATTACTGAGGTTTGGCTATGTTTTCTTTTTTTCTATGTTGATCAAAACTTTTGTCAAGGAAGGGTCTCAGGTTCTATGCTTAAATCTGTTACTAAAACCAGACTGTGCGAAGGACCTGTCTGTCTCACTAGTGTATGCAGATTATTATGGAAATTAATGCAATACCGTGGAAGGTTTTTTTCTTCCATTTTTTTTTAAGGAACCGAGACTGCGTATTTCAAAAGAACAGGGCTATTAAATGTGGGAACTGTTGATGAAAAATACTTCTAATATGCATTGTGTATTTGTAATTGTCTCAGATACGCTGCAAAGTGTTTCTAACTTAAATTTGTTTTTCATGTGTATTACAATAATTGTTTCATTATGCAGATCAAAATTTTACAAAGTATTTCGCATTCTCATACGGAAAACATTTGTGTTTATCATCATCATCTCTTGAAATGCAAATTGTCATTGTGTGGTTATCCAGTTCTTGAATGCCTTATGCTTTTCAGTCTAGAACTGAACAAATTAGCAGATGGCTGACACCTTTTTTCCTGCCTATAACTCTATAACCAAGTCAACATTTGCCTCTTGTTATTCTTACTGGTGGATTACTTAGTTTTCTGGCAAGTATATGCATAGAATCATAGAACAGTTTGGGTTGGAAGGGACCTTTTAAAGGTGATCTAGTCACCTAGAGGCCTGAGCTCTGTTATTTGACCTAAGAAATGCAACTATGATCTTGGTCACAATTTTTTCTTTTGTGACTGCAAGTGGGATCTAAGGATCTAAAACTCCACTTTCAGCAGACACAGGATTTTTATAAAGAGGTTCTGATTGTTTTCAGGGCAAATCTGGAACAAGAATTCTAAATACTCTTGTACTACTTCAAGGGAGTAAATTGGCTTTTAAGTCTCGTCCTACACGGAGTAAAAGAATATCCATGCCATTGATTTTTATTAACTCATCATCTCTGGATCAGCATATCAAAGGCTGAAACAAATGTGACTGCCAGAATAGGCATTATGAGGTAGGACACTAATAGGTAAAATGGGAGAAAAAAATGAATTCTCTTTTAGCTGGATGTCTTCCAGTTTTTCATCTTTGTGGGTTTTCATTCCTGGTTGCATCAAGCAGATCAATAACTATGTGCAGAAGTTAATCTTGGTAACTGCCCCTGTGAATGTTTTTAAATGTTGGTTGTGAAGCATGAAAGAAAAGCATTCTTGTATTGATGGGTCCTGTAAAATGGTAACTGTCTCTCAATCTGCAGAGTTCATGCTCCAGCAAAGCCAGGCTCCCAAATTCATGGCGCCAATGTGCTCTTCACATAGACAGCAAATCCTGACTCAAGATACGAAACCACTAAGAGTTTAAACAGACGTTTTTCTGGATGTTCCTAAGGGGCTTAAAACTGGATCAAGCAGTTCAAGCGTCTGGGCATTTCATATGCTTTCCTCCATCAAATCTGCTGCCCTAGAGAAAGTATTTTTGTTGTCTTCTTTTCACATGACTGGAAGTTCTTAAGTAATGTAAAACTCCAGTATCTACAGATTTTATGACAAGAAATGCTTTTGAATTACTTGGAGCAACAGTGGTTAGTTCAGGACAGCACAACTGAGGACTTGTCATGATGTCTACTTCTGAGGGGAGGGTAGAGGTGACATGGGGAACATGGACAACACGAGAATAGATGTGCTTTGTGTCACTCTCCCTTGGTGGCGTCTCATTCAGCAAGTGGCACTGTACTCTGTGTCTCATCCCAGGGTGTACTGACTGCACTGTTCCATCAGTATGCATTATTGCCATTCATTAGTATGGGCACAACGTATAGGTCAGTGTCCTTCCCTCCCAGAAAAACGTTAGAGTGGCATCTTCTACTGCTTGTTCCAATGCTAAAGGAAGAACAAATGAATCCAACGTTTCGGGCTGTTTTCTCCCTAGCAACCAACACCAGCTCTGAATATACTTACTTTTTTCTGTATTGCTGGACAAAAGAGAACTGCACTGTTTAATATGTGAAATGGTAAACATCTTTTTTATGGGCAATGAAAGGTCAGGGTGTGCTTTTCACAGGACTGCACTGCGAGAGCTATCAACTTGGCTGAATACACAGAAGCACTACTCAAGCTGAGAAATCAATGTAACTTTGACTTCATTCTGTGCTGCATAAAAATTTCTATTTTATGCCGATAGTAAAAACTGTTGCTATAATATTTCTTCTTGGAAAAATGGAATTTTCATGCATTTAAATACAGGACAACCTCAGCACATCTTTTGGATTGAATTGCTGCTAATAGCAGACTGTTCTCCTAAAATGCTCTCCTTACCAGTGTTGCTGGGTTAGCTGATCAAGTGCCAGTGACGACCACACATTTTGCATGGGTAAAAAAAGTTTTCAAGATTGCCCTAACAGGAAAACAGCTGGAAATCTTCAAGGGAAGAGGCTTTACTGCTGTCTAATCCATGCAAAACTACCCATAAAGCTCAACGACAGGAAAATGCAAAGTGCAAAAAAGCAAGTTATGTTAGTGACTCGGAGGAATTTAAGGCCTAGCTATCGCAGGCAGCTGTGGATGATCTCTGAGCTCCTGTGGCGGTGAATGCTGAGAAAGTTTGCTAAATGCCTTGCTGGTTGAGAAACTCTCTTCCCCTTCAGAGTAAATTCCACGGACTTGCCTACAAGATCTTAATCGGCCATTCCTTGACTATGAAAGGTATTTTATTTATTGTAAGGCACTTGAACAAAAAGGCAGTGATATGCACGGGTCACCAATAATTAATCTTTTGTTGCAGTTCCTAGGACATTAATGGGTTCGGCCTATCTAGGCTACTGAGAGATGCTTCTCAAGAGTGAAATATGTTTACCCTAGTCTTTCAGCTACGTTGTTCCAAACAAGAATATAAAAATGTCTAGTACCCTAAAATAACAGTAACTTGTCATTATTAAGACATTGCTGTTTGAAATTTTATAAGCTATGATTGCAAATACTGAATAAAATTTTTAAAAGAAAGAAAAAAAAAATCTTAAGAAAATACCAGCTGGACAGCAATGTAGTTATGTACATTCTTCTAAATATACTTAATTCCCACAGCTGTCAAAAAATAACTCAACTAATATAGGAAATATGAACACAATATTTTAAACATATAGCTTAAAAAGTGAACTTTGAAACTCATTCTTTAAAGTTCTCTTAATCCATACTTCAGTAAATACAAATGCTTCTCCCATTTCTGTAATTTATTTTTTTTTTAATCAACACAGGCTGTGCTATGAGCAAGCCACACTTTGTGGCTGCAACCATGTTTTTTCTTTAAACCAGGTTGAACTCCCTCAGGTTTAATTGCAGGATCGTGTCCTTGACAGCAGCGAAGACGAAACGAATATTTTCTGTGTCTGTGGCACAAGTGAAGTGGGAATAAATTACTTTCTCCTTGTCTGGATTCTGATCCTGATACAGCTTCAAAATGAAGTCTCTGGCAGCTTTGACGTCTTGTTTAGGTCCTAGTCAAAAGCACAGTTAGTGGTTTGAACAATTAAAAGCTATGGGTCAAGGAAGGAACATATGGACAGTGTCTTAACAGGCTAATTTCATATTTAAATGTCAAATCACCATAAAGGTGTACTCCCTTGTTGGCATCTTCTCATTCATATGTTAGTAGAGCAAAAGCTGTTACACCACTGCTTTCTAAAATGTGTGGAATGTGCTTTTTATCAATGGTAAACCTCACAGGTCAAAGTAATTTTTTACTAAAACCTATGCAACTGAAATTACCCAGCATATATTAATAGTTTGCTACATTACTGGAGTATGTCAAAGACCATGAGAGAAATCAAATTTTCTAAAACACAGAGAGTAAACAGGATTCTCTTTGGCCAAGAAAGGCATATGTGTTTTCTCTGTAGCTATTAAATCTTTATAACTCTTTTCACTGTTAATTGTAGGATTCAATGTGATACATGTCTTGCAGAATATAATACTGTATTAAGTAACAGAATATATCTGTGATTATTTTCATCATTCTTTTGGCTAATTTAAGTATCAGTAACATTTGTTAAGGAAAGTTATTCAGGCTGCTTTTTAACATTGGACTTTCACATAGGTAACAAGTTGTAATAATGAATGCAAAACTATATGATGGGTCTTTACTATATAAAGAGTTGGATTAATAGCTGCATTCCCAAAGTTCCCCCCGTATCTTGTCTCTTTAGATGGAAGATGAAAAACGTGCTTCCTCTCATAAATAAATAGTGATTGTGCCACTCGAATGGTAACAGAATGGCTGCAAGAAATCTCTTAAGACTCTGTCCACGATGCTCCAGTAAAAAAAAAAAAAGTTCCAGGAAAACTAAATAACTTTGTATTTTAAAAGATAGAACAGGAAAGCATAAATACTAAATATATTGCATAATTCCACTTTCTGTGTTCAATTTAATGAGGAAAAACTAACTGGTTTAAATATGACTTAGTTTTGTGAAGATCATGTGGGATAAATGCTTACCTGTGTATTCTGGAAAGTAACTAATTAGATGGGAATACATAATTTTCTCTTCTAGAAGATCTTTTTTATTTAAAAACAAAATGACTGAAGAATTCAGAAACCAGGGACATGTAATGATAGTTTTAAATAAGGCCTTGCTTTCTTCCATTCGGTTCTACAACAACAAAAATAAATATGGTTACACTCTCTAGTCAGTAGCATATACAAATCATGTCAGCCAGAGATCATAAAGGTTTTTTTTTTTGAAAGCTTTTTAAAAAATATTACTTTCATTAAGCACAAATGCAATGCACTGGTTTATCATTACTCTTCATGTTCTATATCCTCTTATTCACTGGGTTTTGGATCATCTCTATGAATGGCATGATGGCATGTGAAATCAATAAATTAATTGAATTCTTGTATGAGTTAGTGAGCAGCCACGGACTGCTCTATAAAAGCCTCTTCTGACCTCACAGTGAGAGCTGAAGCAGGGCGTATCCGGTCAAGTATCTGATATTAACATACTATAACAGCTAAAGGACAAGAGCATATGTGCTCATCTATACTAGTAATAAAGCCTGTCCATTTCAAAAGAGATCTATGGAACACTACATTCGGAGACTGCTGTTTGGATTTCCTGGGGATAAGCTTGTCATGGCAGTCAGTTTGTTATTTGTTTCCTAATGTCCAAAGTGAGTATAACTAAATGTTCAAGATACTGAAAGGAAAAAGAAAACTACAGTTACCGAAGTTGTTCATGCATCAAAAGTTGTCAGGAAACTTTGAAAACTCTACCTCAACTACAATGGATATTGTGACACTTCAGCAAGTGAAGTAGGGTATGCTTTTCACAGTTCAAACAGATCTTGAGAAAGTGACCTATAACGGCTTTGGGACTTTAAAATTCAAATGGCATTAAGTGTTTTTGAAGGACATTTGAAGGAATCCTCATACTGCAAGATGTAAATCAACCACTACCAAAAGTAATGCAGTTCCACTAATATGCTTTTCCCTAATTGCGTACTGTTTTCTTGATTGTGTCATTCTCTATAACATCTGGCTACTGATGACGATGGCACTCTAAAACAGATGGGAGAACTCATCTTGTTTTCTAACCTTGGGACGGAGATAAAATTTAAGTTATTTTGTTTTAATTTTCCTTAATTAATGCACAGGTTAATTCTGAAACATCAGAGACTTAAAAACCAACCAAACAAAAAACCAGATGACTGAGGTAGTTTTACTTGTTTAGAGATATTCCTGATACTCAAATTCTCAACAATTGACATGGCTTAAGTGATTTAAGTGTCTTTTAAGGTAGAGTTCACTTTTACAGGCAGGCTGCTTATTTAATTCAACTTTGGGACTGCTTGCTAAGCTTGTTAATGTAATTCTAGTATTTACAAACGCTTTTATGGAAACATGTGAATTCTGTCTTCTTATAAAGCACACATCTTTTTCTGTACCTTATGTACCCCGCTCCTTACCTCATTGTCACATTCTGCCAAGACTTGATCATATTCACTTAACGCAACTAAGAAAATGATGGAAGTAACACTTTCAAAACAATGGATCCACTTCCTTCTTTCTGACCTTTGGCCACCTACATCCACCATCCTGTCAAACGGAAATGCAGTCAAACATTAGTCATTTTCATGAGATAATTTAAGTATATCCAAAGGCCTTATGATAGTTTGCCTACTTGAGATAAGCTTGAACTGTGAGAAGTATATATTAACATTGTATGTTCTGTTTAATATTAAACTTGATTCACTTGCTGTAGTGCTACAACTTTCACTGTTCTTTAGTGTTTCTGTGGGTTAACCCCAGTGGGCAGCTAAGCACAGTGCAGCCCCTCACTCTCTGCCCCGCCACACTGTGGGTGGACCGGGGGAGAGGAAAGAAAAAGTAAAAGCAAGAAAATTTGGGGGTCAAGATTAAAAAAAATAATAATTGTTTAATAAGTGAAGGATAAATGGAAGAACAGATAAAGAAAACAAGACAAGTGATGCAAATGCAATCCCTCACCACCTCCTATGAGTAGCCCATCCAGTTCCGAAGAAAAAGACGGCCAACCTTACTAGAGCCCTGTCTTTTCACTTTTATCACTAAGCATGATGTTATATGGTGTGAAATATGTCTTTGGTTAGTTCCGGTCACCTGCCTGGCTGTGTTGCCCCCCAGCCTCTCGTGCACCCCCCAACCTATTCACTGGGGGCAGAGAAACAGAGAAGGCCTTGGTGCGGTGTAAACACTATTCAGCAAAAGCTAAAACACTCTTATGTTATCAGTTCTGTTTTGGTTACAAATCTAAGGCACAGCACCATATCAGCTGCTATGAAGAAAATTAACTTTATCCTAGCTAGGGCCAGGCCAAGTCTATAAGCCACTGGAAGCACAATACAAAATATAATAGTTGCTTTTTTTCTGTGTTGGCAGAAGTTTTAGCAACGGCAGATGTGAACGTATTTGATTTTGTTTACCCACACACTCCACAATCTCCCTCACATCCCCCCCCCCCAAAAAAAACCCCACACCACTTCCAGCATAGTCATATCTCACTACTCAGAACAATTAAAATGCTCACAAATATCTTAGTTCCACATAAAATTCCTGTGGTTTTGCAGACAGTTAAGTAAGTCCCTCACATTTCATCTAGGTCAAAGTGTTCCCTAGAACATTCAATTTTCCAGGAAAAAACAAACAAACAGCAAGATCACAGTTAGGCTGGTTTGACCATGTGTTATCAGAGTGGATTCTGGTTCTGTGTTGTAACTGCAAGCAGGTGTTTGCTGGTGATGAAATGGGTGGTTTGGTGGAAGAACATCTATAATCATGCCAGTGTGAATTCTGCAATTTTGAAATAAAAAAAAAAGAAAATGCTTTCCCTTAGAAAATCAGTAACCCCACCTGTTGCAACAGCTTGTCTAGTAGCAGATAAGTTAATTTTAAGAAGCTTCTCAGATGTTCTTTCAACTTTATGAGTACATTTGTTTCCTTCAATTCCAGTGAATGTAACTTTTTTTTTGGTATATTACATGGCAGGAAGAATAGAAGTATGTACTGTCAGGACCCTCCACTTTTTTTTTTTTTTTTTTTGGTCCTCTTTCTTCTCTCAGTGTCTCCAACTCTCTTCCCTAACTTTATCTAACTGAAAGTTGTAAACTCACTTTAGGGCTTTAGCGTATCTATTAGGGCTCTCTCTTCCAAACAGTTACAGTCAGGAGACAGAAACTGTTGGCTCTAAATGGAATTAAACTACATCCTGATATGAACACTCATACTACTACAACTACCTTGCTTCTGCATCACCCCATTTAAGGCTTTTAATTAAACTAATAGTTCAGAATACACAGTAATTGGGCTGCTTGAATTGAAAAGCTTTTTTCATTAATGTAAATTTTAAAAGGAATGTTTTGAAACCACTCAAGTTACTATATTAACTTCGGAGACTAGAAGGGCTGGAAACACATACAACACTCATTGAATGCAAAAGCTTAAAGGACCTTAGGAGTAAAGTTGCAGCAACTACTTTCGTAATTTATACTGAATCATTTCACAGGGAGTCTTACCTAAATATAATATTTTCTAAATCAAAAGGATACTCGGTAATTCCTGTAGTTGGCACTCGGACTCTAAGAATATCTTGCTGAGTTGGCACAAATGAGGTCATAGCAATACGATCAAGGTCAGTAAGATAACTGAAAAGTTAAATATAAAACAGAAACAAGATTAATACACTATCATAAATTAATCACACAGATTCAGAATCAAAGTACTAACCAGCAATCGCAGAAATGTTCCCACAAAAGCAACTAAACAGAAATTGAGCTGTGCATGGCCTTAGCGTATTGGTTGCTGGCATAAAAAAATAAAACCCTTTACTTTAACTGAGAGCTGCATGTGCATTTCAGACAGAATAATACTAGTCAAAAGAGATGACACCTGAATGTTCTATAGACAATCAGCCCACACCCAAAATTATGAATTTTATCTGAACATTCTTTGCTGTTACCCCAAAATAAACATCAGAATGAAGATTTGAACACAAATATAAATATCAGCCCTAGCCATAATGTTTACCAACAGTACTCCATCCCCTGCCACTTCATCTATGATTCTAATATTGCACACTAATGTGAAAGGTTGCTGGACAGAATTCAGAAAAGTAATTAACAGAAAGCACTGCAAACATGACTGCTTCAAACTTATATATATTTAATAGAAGAGATGTTGCATTTAGTTTCTCTTCTGCCCACGCAGACATTCTTAACTTTACCCTCCTTAGTTTCATAGAGCTCTCCTGCTTTTTGTGGCTGGGATTAAATTCTAGGATGACATTCCTACGTCTCAATAAATGAGCAGTGTGTGAGCAAGACGAAGAACCCGTGCCTAGTATTCCTCTCTGCAATGTATGTTTCCACCACTAGAAGGCAACATTAGATCATCCAAAATCCTAACAAGGCCTACAAAAAGTGTAAGGTGTACTCCAAATCCTACAAAATATAGTTGTAGCACAAACCGTCCTTTATTTAAGCATGAATTCCCATCTTTTCCTCTGGTGGAAGAGGGAGGCTGTCGATGTGTTCTCCCCTTGCTGCCCAAACATCCGTCACGTTTGAGCTCCAAACCAAAAAATTCTCACACTTAATGTTATCAATTACTCAGATCTCTTAAGAAAATTCTTCCCCTCCAGCAACGTAGAAAATTGTTATTGAGCTCTCAACTGTAATTAACAGTAAAAGGAAGATTTAATAAAATTTAAAGTAAAACTGATTTTCAATTGTGGCTGATTTCTTAGAAAAGGAGGCTGCTGTAGACCATTAAGTGGCATCCTTCTCCAATCTAGGATTATTTAAGAACAAGGCAGACAAATATCTCTCAAGAATAACACTTAACACACAGGAACAGATTGCCTATGTGTAACCATTCTGAGTTAAAGTTTACCATAAATGCCTAATCTAAATGTTCCCTGCTGAAATTTAACCCTGTTAATTCTCAACCTTGGCAGAAACGGAAATGTACATTTTCCGTTATCATGAAACAATCGTTTTTTCACAATTAAATTGTTTGAAAATATGAGAGAGAGACTTATCTTCATTCTTATTTATATCCTAATCTTTTCACGTAACTGAACTGTCTGACCTGCCTGCTTGTTGTCAATGTATTTTCTACAGCTGTTTTTCATGATTTTCCTCAAGGGAAACTCAGTTATGTACCAGCTGTGTTGACCTCAGAACTGGGAGGGATGATCATTCCAGTATGTTCAGAACGTCTAAAGTTAAGTTTGTTTCATCACCCCTGCTTAAAATTTGTTGTGTACCATAGGCCAACAGAGACATAGGTATACCTAATGAAATCAGAGTGAACCTATCTGTTCTTTATGAGCTAGCAGTGTGCCCAGGTGGCCAAGAAGGACGATAGTATCCTGGCCTGTATCAGAAACAGTGTGGCCAGCAGGACTAGGGAAGCGATCGTCCCCCCGTACTCAGCACTGGTGAGGCCCCACCTTGAATACTGTGTTCAGTTTTGGGCCCCTCACTACAAGAAAGACATTGAAGTGTTGGAGTGTGTCCAGAGAAGGCTGATGAAGCTGGTGAGGGGTCTGGAGAACAAGTCTTATGAGGAGCAGCTGAGGGAACTGGGGTTGTTTAGCCTGGAGAAAAGGGGACTGAGAGGGAACGACCTTAAGTTGTGCCAGGGTAGGTTTAGGATGGCTATTAGGAAAAATGTCTTCACTGAAAGGGTTGCCAAGCACTTGAACAGGCTGCCCAGGGAAGTGGTGGTCACCATCCCTTGAGCTATTTAAAAGATGTGTAGATGTGGCACTAAAAAGGACATGGTTTAGTGGTGGACTTGGTAGTGTTAGGTTAAGGGTTGGACTTGATGATCTTAAGGTTCTTTTCCAACCTAAATGATTCTATGATTAACTTCATTATGTCTGGCTTGTCCTCGTAACTATGCAGTGTACTTACTACTTAGCAGAGTCTGAGAGCTGGAACTCCCTCCGTCTGTCATAGCATTCTTGAATTCCTGGGTCTTCCCAGAGGTTCTTGATTGCTTTAACTTGTTCTTTTTCCAGCACCATCACTTTATCCACTTCCACTTCTTTGATCATCTGAGCACTCTCCTAATCAATTAAATGATTACACTATTGTCAGAAAGGATTGCCATTTGCATGCAATACACACTCTCCCCTTTCTTTATTATACTCTTCTCATCAATGAGACAAAGCATCATAAAGGAACCTAGCAGAAAATAAGCAGTTTTAATCTTTGAATGCATTTAATTTTTCAAATTGTATGACTGCTACTGAATGTTTTAACTGATTTGGTCTTGATTACTATCACCAGGTGTGACTTTTCTTATTAAAAGGGACCTTGACAAAGGTCAGAAAGAATTCTAAACCTACTGTTTTTAAAGTCTCTAAATTTTAATATCAAGTTATAACAGTGGCAATGTTTCTAAAATTCTGGATACTTTCTTTAGTATAGATACTTTTGGTTTGTTTGTTGGTTTGGTTTGTTTCAGGACAAACCAGAGGCTTCAAATCAGGTATCAAATTCCTACGAGCCATCTTCTGCTTAATACCTGTTTCAGTGAGATACAGCCAAGGTACTACTCTGTGATAAGAAAGATTTCTTCTTCGCTCTCTGCTGTTAAGTGTAAGAGGCATTGCAAATATAAACGTAAGTTTTGCTTTTAAGGGATACAAAAGAAACTGTCATTCTGCAGCAAGCAGTGCAGTTGATTCACTGGAGGGAAGGGATGCTATCCAGATGGGCCTTCACAGGCTTGAGGACTAGGCCCATGTGACCCTCATGAAGTTCAACAAGGCCAAGTGCAAGGTCCTGCACGTGGATCAGCGCAATCCCCAACATCAATACAGGCTGAGGGATGAAGGGATTGAGAGCAGCCCTGCGGAGAAGGACTTCAGGGTACTGCTGGATGAAAAATTAGGTATGAGCCGGCAACATGCACTTGCAGCACAGAAAGCCAACTGTCTCCTCGGCTGCATCAAAAGAAGTGTCGCCAGCAGGTCGAGGGAGGTGATTCTGCCCCTTTACGCCACTCTTGTGAGACTGCCACCTTGAATACTGTGTCCAGCTCTGAGCTGGCCAGTACGAGAACGACATGAACCTGTTGGGGCACATCCAGAGGAGGGCCACAAAAATGATCAAAAGGATGGAACTCCTCGCCTGTGAGAAAAAGCTGAGGCAGTTGACATTGTTCAGCCTGGAGGAGAGAAGGCTACGGGGAGACCCTATTGTGGACTTCCAGTACTTAAAGGGAGCTTATAAGACAGACAGATAAAGACCTTTTACCTGGGCCTGCAGTAAAAGGACAAGTGGCAATGATTTTAAACTGAAAGTGGGTAAATTTTGCTTGGACTTAAGGGAGAAATTTTTTATGAGGCGGGAGGTGAGCCACTGGACAGGTTGCCCAGAGAAGCCGTGGATGCTTCATCCCTGGAAGGTTTATAAGTCAGGTTGGATGGTGCTTTGAGCAACCTGACCCAATGAAAGACGTCCCTGTTCATGGCAGGGAGGCTGGGCTAAATGATCTTTAAATGTCCCTTCTAACCCAACCCAGTCTATGATTGGAAGTGTTCTCTTCAGTTCAACTGGGTATATACTAACGTTTGCTAATACCTTTAGTGGTCTGGAAAAGTATTGTTCTAAATGAATTTAATACTGAAATAAATTAACTTGCTCAGTGTTTGGAATATAACAAGTTGGTTACTGTAAATTCAGTTTGCCAACACTTTTTCCAGTACATTGCTAGATATCATTGAGATTTTAACTTACGTCATCTTTAAAAATGAAGGAAGATTTCTTCCTGACCTCTTATTTTAAACCTAGGAGGGTCACAAATAGTAACACTGCATACAGATCTGTTTTGGATCTGGGGCAGTGAATTCTTGGGTCTGAACTGGAAAATCTAAATACAGATAGACCTGTTAATCTAGTAATTCTAACCAAAATAAACATCAGTCAGAAAATAGGATTTTTGTAGTTCTGGGGTCTTTAAGTTATCATGTGCAACTGCAAAACTATGTAACATAGAACCTAATGCCTCAAAAGCAATTTCTCCTTGCTCAGATGAAATTAATTTTAAATACTGTAAGTCTCTAAAATGTTGTGAGTATACTACTCTTCTGAGTTTTCATACTAAACATTTACAATGCAGTCATAATGCCTGTGCCTGCGCAAATTCTGCATGATTGGAATTATCTTTGATTTTACAGGTATTCTGTTACACAAAACCAGACGCCAAGTCTTCTCATTTTAATTAAAACTGTTTTTTTTCCAAATAGTAGCTAAAAGCTTTAACCTAATTTTTGCCACACTGCAAACTGTTAATCAACGTAAAATAGTTTAAAATGCATTGTGGTATAAATATTCCTGTTAGTATTTCTTGTAGATTCTTTACAGATATAATCCATATTGATTTTTCACCTTAATTTTACACAACATACCAATGTTAGCAAGCCAGGTAATATTATCTAATGAATAAATTTTTCTGTTCTGTAACTACTAAATTATTATCATGTTGATCTAGAACAATGTGGGAAGAGCTTTACTTGTGATTTACACTTTATTTATGCACTGTATATGAGGCAAGAGATTAGAGACCCTGTGTTCTGGCAGTAACATTTCTCCATATTTTCAATCTTATCTGTTGAAAGATGTGCAGAATAATTTGGATTACGTGTAACTCTTCCTTCAGTTCACTGAAGTCACAGAACAGGTACCCTTTTCTAGAGAAAAAAAAGGGCACTGACACGCAAATACACAGCATTTCGACTGGGGTTGACTCAGGCTTCGTTCCATGCTAAAACTTTGCATGTGTCTGAGAAGGCTTCATGTAATCATAGCTGCAAAACCAGCTTTGAGATCAGGTCCTTGTGAAAAGAAAAATTTCATAAGTGTCTACATCTGCAAACCTCAGTCCCCTCAGTCCCCCATGGCCAAGTGCCATTAGGAAAAATCCTTTTTGGGAAAATAATTCAGATTAATCTTTCATTTCATTTCATAGTATATAACAAACGGAGTTCAATGCTGACAGCTAGTCTCATGCTCATAATTCAAAGAAAAAAATCCTACAATGAAGTGAAAAATTACTTAAAGCACCAAGTGATTTTAGTATCATTCCATGGGTATGTCTTCCTCACCCTCAGTAAACAGGTACGTTACTAATAAAAACCACCTTTGGCATGAATTATGGGTGGATAATATAAAATGAAAGCAAGATACAGAAAGTTGCAGTTTCCTTAAAATGCTGTCTTAAGGATAAATGAGTAATGAGTAATCTTAGGAGACAGTGTACAATAATCCAGCCAGGATTTGATGGAAAAGGGGATTAAACTTGAAACATGTTCCAAGATATCCTTAGAAGCAACAGAAAGTCCTTCAAACTGGGCAGCAGGAGAGTCCTGTATTTTTTTTATACTGGGAAACATCAACATTTTAACTAAAAGGCAGGTGTAATGATTGAAGTAAATGATTTTTCTACAAAATTGTGTTGACATGATAAAACATATCAACGTTAAAATATGATTATAACTGGAAAAGGATTGTTTGTTTTACATCCAGTGTTAAATTTTGATATTAGCTATAGCTTAGTTGCAGATATTCTGTATTGTATTCACAGTCAAAACAAGTATTAATTGCAACTGAACTGAAAATTTGCAAGCTGTGTCAAAAGTAAGTAAGCCCCCAAACTCTATACACAGCTCTTCCAGTACCTAATGAAAATGAGTTCTGCTAATCAGGACTTTATCTTTTTAAATTGTTGTATCTAACCCACTGAAGGATTTTTACTGATTATTGCAAATAAGTGGCCTTCAAATCTGTCACGAACTGTGAAAGCTAATAAATTTTCTAACTGGTTATAGCTCTTTAAGCTAGTTTGACATCTGCTTAAACGTCCGTTTTTCCCTCCGGTTAAACACTATAAAGGGTAACTGAATGACATAAGGTGCCCCACGAGGCTCACAGTGTTTTTACTATTTTGCTGTAGAATCCCACCACAAGGAATTCTAGAAAAGGGTTATTAAATCTTGTCAACACTTAACAATAATGTAAGTTTACATTTTAACAAATACCTTTTGGCATTGCCAACAGCAATGAAAGTAGTTTAAGTATCATGAAACTTTATAACGGGATTTTGGCAAGAAGTGGACCTCAGTGTTTCAAGTGGACAGGGTCATATTTTAAAACCTTCCTCTGCAAATTGGAAGAACACCAGAAATTTAGTTTTCATTTCCCTCAAACCAAGAGTGGAATTTTATAGAATTCTCACTTACCACTAAGAAGTTAGCCCAAGAGACGTTGTGGCAATATGCAGCATTGTAACACATGAGCAGAAGGTGCTTTACAGAAAGAACAGAAAGCGCTCACTAAAATCAGAAGAAAATAAAAATCCCCAAATCTGCAATCATTACAGACTGAACCAAGGAACAAAGAGAGGAAATGCAAAACAGCACAAGCACATGTTAACAACGTCAGTTATTGGCATAATTTTTTTAATGAAATACAAGCAACAAAAGAGTTCCAGAATTCACTCTTAATTAAAATACATATAGCACATGACACTCTTTCTAAACACAGTATAAGCGGGAACAGCAAAAGTTACATTAAAAGTGCTGTAACAATTTTATATTCAAAAGCCCTATTCTGAAGTTACCTTACTTCGGGCTGATTTTTTTTTAAGTAGACCTCTGCTTCTCAATGACATGGCACAGGTACAGAAAAGAATACAGATGGTAAAATAAGGGTAAGTAATCTTGAATATGACAGAAGTAGGAGAATACACTCATTCCATTAAAAAGAAAAACAACAAGACAAAAACCACACCACAAATCAAAATCAAAAACCAAGCCTGGTTATTCTGGAAAGAAAACTGATCATGAATAACAAAGACAGTGGCAAAATTGTTTGGCAAATGCAATGAAAACCTGCGTCTAAGCTGCTTAGAATACTAAAAATCTATTAGTTTCTTAAAAATCTATTACGTTATTCTCCACCGGAAATCAACTTGATTCTGCAATTAAAGGGCAACTGATGGTGTATAACAAGCAACACTTCAATTGCTGATTTGTTTTTATCAAAAAGATATACTAAAAAGAAACACAATAATCAGGAGGGGTCTTGAATGTGCCTTTTTCACTTCACACAGTAATACCACTGGGTAAAAGCAGCCTTCTCATCTTTTGTGAAAGTGCCAAAAAACATGCACAAATGCTAGCCGAATGAGTATAATATTAAATGCAACTTGTAGTAAGGACAAATCTTTGCCAGGCAAGAAATGGGTAACACCACAAATGATAACTGTTGGTTTTTTAGATTTTATGTCCAGCTGTCACATGTGATGCATAGAACTGATCATTTCAGTAAAGCTTTTTGGAGGTTCTGAATCTCCAGACTTGGAAAAAATTATATTTGATTTGATACCTTGCAGCTCTGTCCTGTTTCTTAGGAAACTAAATGTTAAGTAGAACCCAAAAATGGCTCTAGATGTTACTTTATGAAGCCCTTTGTATTTATAAGGCCTGAATTTATGTAAATACTTATTTCTTCACCCATAACCTCAGTTATTACTCCTTTAAAAAGCCTTCTGAGAAGAGCAGTCTGTTTTGGAGCAACATCTACTGAAAATGTTTCCTAAGCCCCCACTGGTAAAGACAGGAATTATTCATTTTAAAAGTACTGTGAGCACTAATGAAGCTCCTATTTTTCTAAGCATTTACATTTTATGGTCTGTGCACTTCACTTTCATACCCCAGGTCCTTCCTCATTTGGCTGGGCAAAAGAAACTACAAAATGCTCCAATAAAAGTCGTGCCTGGAAGCTACAGCAGGTTCTTCACTGCAAACAGAGGACCACAGGAAGAGACACCAAGTGGTTATTCAGTATTGGGAGGTTACAAGAACAGCCAGGGAAGGGCATAGATCACTTCAGAAAGACACTATTTATCAAGAGATAATTAGCTACAGCAGGAGTTTAAGTTTTAATAGGAAGTTTGTGAGTATCACTGAACATATTTCACATCTCTAACCATTTTTATTTTTCAGTGCCACTGAAATACAGATATCTCACTACAGAATATGTAGAAATATGCAATTAAATACTGGCCTCTTCTTCATATAAGCCTTATTGTCGGGCCCATAAATTGAACTTCTGGGGATTGGAAGTCACTGTGTTTTACTAATACGATTTGCATTCATTTTCATCATTTTCATTTTTTGAAACAGTCCTATCAGCTAATTATATAATGAATAGGGTGTGTTTGTTGCTAAAGAAATAAAAACAGAATGCATAAAATGGGGTGGAATCCCACAAAACTCCCTGAGATTTTACAATCCACTACAATGGGGATGGAAGCTGCTATTCCCAGGCCATATATAATTCTAGTAAAGTTACTGAATAACAAATAAAATTTTAAGTTTTACTGAGAAGTTAATTTCAATTCTGTCGGCTTGTTGTTGCTGTTGTTGAAAATGATTCGAATGGGAACCAAATGCAGGCCCAAACACTGATCCAAACACTTAAGTCTATCTGCTCTCAGTATCAGTAAGGCTACTAAGTTTTGCTGAATTACAAGCACTGCATATAGCTCCCCTGGCTGAGGTATGGTATTTTTTATATCTCAACCTCTATTACTGAGGTAAAGTACACACTAAGAGGCCTCTAAAATTAGCTACACAATTACCTATGATTGCTTTGTTTACATATTTTGGGTACAGAAGGAACTGAATATGAACAAACCACCCTTAAAACTAAGGAAGGGGAAGCTAACAACTGGCTGAGCTGTACCTGAAAGATATACACTGCTGCTATTGCCAGTATCTCCTAATGACCATCAGAGGAAGAGACAAAAGTTAAGTATATGAGGGTTGGTTTCAATTGCCAAGTGAAAGAACATTTTGGAACAGGAAAATTAAGGAATGTCAAATGAGCAAGGGAACTAAATGACTCAAGCATTTAGAGTTAGGACATTATATTCTAAAGATAAATAAATATTGCTTATTTTTCAGTCTCTCATTATATAACTGTAATAGTGCATTGTTCTATGGCTATGAAAATCTACTTGGTCATAGCCTGGATAACTGGATGGGAACAGCAGATGGAGTTGAAGATTAAATTTTTTCAAATTAAAATACTGAATTGATACCAACCTGGTTGTGCACCAACAACTTACCATAAGCTTTGCTTGAATCTTTCTTACTTAGCCTATTCTGTCTATCCCCCATAGGCTGTAGTAAATGTCTTCTCTAAGTTTTTAAACATTATTAGTCCCCTCCATCTGTGATAACAGCAGGAATAGCAAAGAGTACACCATCTAGCAGTAAGCAAAGCAAGACTAAGCAGTGCAATTGTAAAAACACCAGGCCAAACCACCACCCACATCGTAATTGGCAACACAAAATTTTTGGCAAAGACCTATTTGAAAACAAGACCTCATGGTCAAATCTTATATAAAATTTAATGGATTACCCTAAAAAAAAAAACAAACATGAGAATCACAAGACATTTTTTTTTCTTCTTCACAAAATAATGAAACAGTTTGCAGTTAATCTTTCTATATTTGCCTTTTGTTAAATTATGTGTGAGACTGCATCCACGTATATGTAAATGTTGATCAACTTCAACCACAAGAGTTGTTTCTGCAGTTTTACATACATATGGACTAAAAATAAACATGTACACATATAAATACGCAATGATACATATAAATACACAGGTACAAATACAAATACACAAGTACACATACATGTAATTTGTGGATTCCAAACCTCATTTTTCGACACTTCTAGTTTACAGGGGGATAACATCCCCAGACATAATAAGGGACATCCTTTACTTCTTGGTTCATTTTCCACTCTATAGTAGAGAGAGATCAGTGTTTGGCACACTGCCAACATGTTGGGCTCACAGCTTGATTTAATGATCTCCATTTGAAATGGTGGTTTTAATATTGTATGATTTTTTGTTTTCTTTCTTTCCTGGCTACCCATTGCCATCACTTGCCATCAGGAATGGTTTTAGAGGACTGTGTGCAAGAGTGAGATGAATGTGTATTCTTTTCCACATTTACTAACCCACAGCATGGTTTTAAAAAAAAAAGGGGGGGGGGAGGGGGGGGAAGGGGGAGAGAAACAAAACTATTATGCTTTTTTTCCCTTATTTTGAAGGAAGAGGAGTCTAGAAAGACAGAGAGCTCCTCTACCAAGGAACTAAAATGTCTCTCATCTACCAAAATTTTCTAGTGGTCTATTAATCCAAGTAGGTTTTACACACTAATTTTTCATTTTCATCTTCATAGAAAGTATATGTAGCGTTAAAATCTTCAGTCTTGCTGGAGACAGAGAAAGACTGCAGACTCGCAAATGCAACATTCCTTCCTCTTAATGTAAATGACGCCCAAAATATTGTTTGTAAGATTAAGCAGAAGCTTCACTTTCAACATGCTAGAAACGCTATCAAGTTCAAAGTTAAAAGCAGGTGTATTTTTTTGCTGGGCTTACGCAGCTGGCCAAGTTTCTGTTTCTTAAAAATAAGAACCATGGTTGGGGGCGGGGACATTGCTAGTTTCCTTAAAATTATATTTCTTCCCATTTTTATCCTTCCTCAGCAATATTTAGCTCAGAAACAGAAATACAACTTTCAAGATCAATAAAGACAATCTGCATAGCATGAAGGCTTTGAGATTCACAACCCCCAGGAGGGAATCAAAGAGGTTAGTTGTTGGTGACTCCCTTATGAAGGTGTCTGACACTTTGACATCTTGTGTCCTAGGTTCCAGGTGCCAGCTGCAACAGACAGGTCCAGTGGACCATTTGCCATGGCTACTTCTCCATGCAAGTCCTAGCAATTTTCCTGGAAACTTCTTTTGAGCACAAAGAAAACTAAGAAATTTTGCAAACAGTGTTCTGGGAGTTGAGGAGGCTGACAAGCTGAATAAAAAATAGAAATACAGTTTTCCAAAACAAAACAAACCAAAAACTAAATCACAGGGAGACATATGAGAGCACAAGACGTATGAAAGGTGCAAGAGCCCATTACAGCTTACATTTTGTTTAACATGACAAGGCCACAAGTGACATAATACTTTTGCTTCTCAGCACACACTTCAAGAGTGTTCTGGTCTATCAGAGTGTCCAAAGGTCAAAATCAAAGTAGCAACAGACAAAAGGGCATAGTTATTTAATCCAATATGAGAAAAGACAATAAATGCCTTTAAAAACAAAACAAAATTAAAAGGAGTGCTGCTGTTACTGTAGCACAGGAAGAAAAACCCCATCTTTCTGACCATAACGGATAGGACAAAATGGTAATTCAAAAGCCCTGGAAGAGTGTGTGCAAAGCAGTTTGCATTACTGGAAATCCTTAAGAACAAGTTAAATGAATATCATGATTCAAATCAGTGGAACTGATGTTGCCATGCAGGGGGGGAATGAACATTTGAGGCTCTCTCCAAATAGGAAAAAAATACATTTCTTCTCTTTAGAGATTGTTCTTACATTTCTTTCAAATGGAGTATCATCTAGTAATAGTTTTTCTTAGACCATTCAGATCTCTAAGATCTGATATTTTATTATTGATCAAAGCAAGAAGTTACACTCCCACACTATTTCTTTAACTTGTGATGATCGGAATTTGAGTGGTTAAGATCTCCATATCTCTTTCGTCATTTTTACTTTTTATGTCCCGTCTTCGGATTGTGAGACCAATATTCTTGTAAGTAACTTAAGGGTACATAGGGAAAAATAAAACCTTTTAAGAGGTAAGATTAAATGTAAACAAGGAAATAAGCACCTCAGAACAACACGTGTCTTAGTTTGGTTTTGTTACTTAGTTTAAAAAGAAGCTTAAGCCTCTTATCATCTTTCTAGGAAGTAAAACCAAGGAAATCTACCCTATATCCTGACTATCCAGGTATGTTTGCCTGTCGCTATTGATCATACTTTCATGCTGATAGATAGATAGATAGATAAAAAATCAGCTGTGTGATTAGTCATTTTGCATAGTATTTTTAGCTGATGGCTACCGTGAAAATGTCTCACAATTTTGGGTAATCTTTCTGACACTCTAAAGAGTCATGGAACCAAAATTTTTCATTTGGCTTTCTAAGAACAAGAACAATCATTTACTCTCAATTCTTTCATATTTTACTCAATGCATTTATTTTACGTAAGTATTGGCAATGAACTGCCAATAGCAACTTTGGTACCAAAAAAGATTTGCTTTCAAAAGTTGTCTGCACTAACTAAACCACATGTAACTGGAATCCACATACTCCAACAAGGTCAAGATTGGTTCCCAGTTATGATATATACAGGGCTCAGTATGGGGGTTCTGGTTAATATCTTTATCAACAATCTGGAAAAAGGGATTGAGTGCACCCTCAGTAAGTTTGCAAATGAAGCCATGTTGGGCAGGAGTGTTGATGGACTTGAGGGTAGGAAGGGTCTGGACAGGCTGGATCGATGGGCCAAGGCCAATTGTATGAGGTTCAACAAGGCCAAGTGCCAGGTCCTGCACTTGGGTCACAACAACCCCATGCAGTGCTACAGGCTTGGGGTGGAGTGTCTGGAAAGCTGCCTGGCAGAAAAGGACCTGGGGGTGTTGGTCGACAGCCGGCTGAATATGAGCCCGCAGTGTGCCCAGGTGGCCAAGAAGGACGATAGTATCCTGGCTTGTATCAGAAACAGTGTGGCCAGCCAGGACTAGAGAAGTGATTGTCCCCCTGTACTCAGCACTGGTGAGGCCCCACCCTGAATACTGCGTTCATTTTTGGGCCCCTCACTCCAAGAAAGACATTGAGATTCTGGAGTGTGTTCAGAGAAGGGCAATGAAGGTGGTGAAGGGTCTAGAGCACAAGTCTTATGAGGAGCGTCTGAGGGAACTGGGGTTGTTTAGCCTGGAGAAGAGGAGGCTGAGGGGAGATGTTATTGCTCTCTACAACTACCTGAAAGGAGGCTGTAGCGAGGTGGGGGTTGGTCTCTGCTCCCAAGTAACAAGTGATAGGACAAGAGGAAATAGCCTCAAGTTGCTCCAGGGGAAGTTTAGATTGGATATTGGGAAAAATTTATTCACTGAAAGGGCTGTCAAGCGTTGGAACAGACTGCCCAGGTAAGTGGTGGAGTTACCATCCCTGGAGGTATTTCAAAAGATGTGGGCGCTTAAGGACGTGGTTTAGTGGCAGACTTGGCAGTGTTAAGTTAACGATTGAACTTGATGATCCTAAGGCTCTTTTCCAACTTAAATGATTCCACGATTCTATACTGGGTGAGAAACACATCTGCAAACTCCACTCCTGGTTTTCAGTGATGTGGGTATGCATGGGGAAAATTTCTCAGAAACATTAAATAAGGACTAATGGGCAATGTTTATGCTCTTAATTACGAGATCAGCATATTGTAACTAACCCAAAAATTAGTACTCACAATAAATCACAAAATTTAAATTATACTGAGGGGGAGTTTGTTTGGTTGGTTAGCTTTTTTCCCGAAAGCACACTTTGCTCACCTCAGGTTTCTCCTCTGAAAGCATGCATACTTACCCAAGCCTGACTTCCTGCCACAGGTCAAAGCAGTTCAATTTTGCTCTTCTATTCTAGTAGGACAAGATGATTGCATTTCCTCAATCAGTATATAATAAGCAGAATACAAATAAGGTATGTTTTACGTAATTAGATCATTCCTTCAGATCTTTTTTTAATTCCTGTATTATCATCAGAACCGAAAGCAAGTTTTCTGTAGCAGCATGACAGTTCAGACGACCATTTAGCAAGGTAACACCTTCTCTCTGCTGCGTTTCCCCCTCATTGTACATACAAAAATGAGGCATCTTTCTCTGTTACAGCAATATATAAGAACACCATATTCAACCAGTCATCTACTCTTATCCCTACTTCTTTTTTGAAATATAGTCAGATCAACATTCTTTGTTTCTAAATACAGCCTACCATAGTTGTTCAAGTAAAACAAGAAATGTTTAAATGAGCCTATTTTATAAAATATTTCATGTAATTCGGTGCAGTCTCACTATTTATAACCCCAGAAATCTGGGCATTGAGATATCAAGTAGATTTCTGCACCATTTGTTCAGGCTACAATACACCCCATATACCCCATATATACAATACCCCATTTCTCCTTGCTTTTATTCAGCTCGTCTCTCTAATTCATTATGTGTACTTACGGGATTGCTTATGGTGCTTCTTTATGAAGAATTAGGGTTTTTTAATCTTCTACCAGGTTTCAGAAATAACACTTGACTATATGCAGTTGCTCAACCTACCTTTATTGAACTGTTCTGTCGGGTTTTCCTAGTTTTCTGCTCTAATCAGCACTACATGCAATAATACTACAACAGCACAAAAAGGGTGTTCCCTATTATTCACAAACAAATCGCAAACATTGGCATTCTCACAAGATATTCTCCTTAAGCCAGGTTAGTTTTACCCTGCTGATGATGTGTTGTTGCAGTAGTGGAAATGAGGAGATATCAAGTGCAAATCTGACATCACATCAGTTAATTATATTTCAACCTAGTTGAAAGTGCTCTTTTTTGTTGTTGTTGTTAAATTATTCCTGCTTTGATACAGATGTGATAAGAAGTAGAGAAGTTACCAGTTTATTGGAAAGAGAAATGGACAAAAGATAGAAGTAATTAATTTGATAATGCCATATTCTATTTCAAGAGCATTCAGCTTTTACAGAAAGATAAAAAGTGTAAATTTTATTGAAAGGTCACAATATACCATACAATGCCATTGTATTTTCACATGTGGGTAATGCACTAATATTATCTATTAATAATGTACATGAATAATTGAGATGTTTGCTCCATAGTCTTTACCCTCACAAACTTCTCTGACACCCTCAGATAGTCTATTCTCTGTTTTCCAATTATTCCCTTTCCAGTGATTTTGAGCAGAGTTTATGTCAAGAGGATGCTAGTTATGTGAGGAATAGGTTCTAGCCAGGAAAATTTGTCTACTTCTCTGTGATGCCAAAATCTATCGTTTAATTCAATCACTTATACAGGATGATGATAAAAAGGATTCTCTTCATACCTCTGTACCCTGTGTTTACTAGAGTTGTTTAGAAATAACTTTATTTTGTTTTCCTTCAGGATTTGCTGGTGTATGATTTCCAGAAAATTGGGGGGGGGAAAAAAAAAAAAGTGAACACATTCTGATATTCCTTATATTACTTTTCTTCTACTCACACTGGACCTACTAAATTCCAGCAGCTACACATATTTCAATCAGTGCTGTTTCAAATGCTAATAAAAAAGAACAGCCTAGAACAACCATGTATAGTAAGTAATGAAGTAACGTACCATTAAGTCAACTGCCATGATAAATTAATGAGATTACTTTTCTATCTGTGTTTCCCAGCAGTTCTTCAAAAAAAAGAATTAAAATGGATTTTCATCCCCTTCAAATAATGCATGAATATATATCCATAACAGAAATTGTCTCTTTTCCTGAATAAATCATTCTGATTATCTAACACTGGACCATAGTCTAATTTGGGCTACAGAATTTATTCCATCTAATCCTGTACATAGCTTCTGATTTACTCACAGTATATTATGAGAAAAGACAACCAAGTTTAGTGTGAAGGTGTGAATTAATCTCTATCATTGCTTCAAAGGTTAAATTAGAGGAACAGATCAAAGCAGAAAATAGCTAACAAAATATAGCTCTGGGTTCTGCAGCAATGCAGCATTTGTCCTTCTTCAGTGGTCAGGCACAAGCGCATAGGCCTGTCTTCTGTCAAATACTTTCTTGCCACTTCCTTTTCCTACACCAATATACTTGCAATAATTTTCTCCTTTATCACACAACCTGCCAGAACCTAATTACCCTTAAGATCTCTCTCCTCTGTAACTTTGGCTGACACATGTCAACGGGTTTAAAAATTACAAGGGGTAAAGAAAGGAAGCCATGCACAAAGTGCGATCACAAAATACTTCTTGCTTAAGAAACCAGACTTAATACTTATTAAATTTATTCCAGCCTTATAAAACAATAGAAAAGCCTTTTGAATTAGTCACAATACGTTAAAAAAAAAGGCCCATGAAAAAGTTTCCAAATAATGATAATCACTTTATATGTGTTCAAATTAGGGAGAAAGTTTCTTGGGGGACTTTGCTATTTGGTTGGTTTGTACACATATTCCACCAGTGACTGTAATGGAGTTCTTTCAGATTTATAGTGACTCAGGAAAAGCATGAATACAGTTCTCTGGAGGTACAATATGTGTAAATTCCTGAAAGGAAGGAAGCAAATTCAGGGCAAAAAAGTTGTGATTAGATATCGTTCATCTCAAATCAAAACAAAACACAAAAATGCAGCTGGCTAAGAATACGAAATTCACCCATGCCTTCGTTTCCTTCCTTGGAAGTAATGAGGTTCACAGATCCAAAAGTCAGAATCTCTGTTTCGTGTGTAGAGCCCTGTGTGTAGAGCAAACATTTCAAGTGATAGGAGAGGTGGCATTCCTGTTGATGCAGACTACCTTGAGATTTCCCAGGCTGAAGAGAGTCTTAAGCAGTGAATTCAGAGTCAGGAAAGAAAACAGATCAAAAGGCAATAGAATGATCTTCTGGCAAAGCAACAAATTCAACTATTAGTCCAAGAAAACAAGTTTCTTACTTCTGAGGTGCACAGATTTAAAACACTGGAATTTTCACAGTGGAAACTGGCAAGTGTGGGACAAAAGTGACATAAATAGGTTTTTAAAGATGTGACTACCATATATGTAAGAGCTACTGGTGTCCCAAAACTGAAGACATGCATACACATATACCAAAAAAAAACCCCAAACCCCACAAAAAAAAAAAAAAAAAAAAAAGGCAAGAACATGGATGTCTAACACCTACAGTTTGGTGCATGTTCATATGTTCACTAGATTCTCCACCTCACACCCCCACCCCTGCCAAAACCATGCACCTTTCCACCTATTAATCTGTCAAAGTTCTGAGGGAGTAAATACTGATACTGCAATATTAATTTCCTCTCATTTATTTCTGCAGTTCTACCAGAAAATATCTCGACCTCTTGGAAACAGAAAATTCTTTTATAACAGAGAATAAAATTATGCAGTGAATAATTACGAACAACAACTCTGGATCTTTACATTAAGACAAAATTGCAAGAACTGGGCAATTAGGTGTTCCTGCATTCTTGCTCCAACTTCTTAAACTAGGGCTTAGAGATTCTGCCTCCCAGGCAGCGAGACAAGATCCAGATGATTTAGACTTTATGGTAGAACCAAGAGCATCTGAAAAGAAAAAATGTCTTTCTTTCCTAGGACTGTCTCATAAAAAGACACTATACATGAAAAACAAGAACTATTACTTATCTCTTCTCAAACAGCTTTACGGAAAGCAGCAGGTTGGTATCTGCGCATCTGAAGTACCAAGACTGCCAATAAATTAAGCCCTTCTTGAAAACAAATTGCTTTCCTGGAATGAGATTGTGTCAGTTGGTCTCTATACACAGTTTCCCATCCCTGGTGAACTTTACTTCTGACTTCTTTACTTCAGATGCAACAAATTCTGACCTGAATAAAGAAAATATGTGACATCACATGCCATCAGCAGGTATCTTGAATGAAATCACATATTGTCTCATTCTTAAGGCACATGTGAATGTCAAACTTGAAAATAACAAGAAATATATCATGTCCTTGGAGACTCCATGTTAGGAGCATCTACAGAAAATGAGATTTCTGGCCACCTTAAGTTTCTGCAACATGCTACAGGAACAAAAGAGGCAAATATAGTACAGTTCCACTGATTCCTTTCAGGACAATGTTGCATCTCCATAATAACTCAGTACTTAATAAAGACATATAACATTCACCTACCACTCTCTACAATTTCATTTTTTTAAAAACAACAGCTGGACATTTTGTTAAGTATTTGACAGGCCCCATCACACCTCAAGAGTTCCCTCGCAGCCTTACTAATGTACTTACAGGATAAAAACTACTTGCAGAAATGGTTTTGAACTGTGGACAGCTATTTTTGAGTGTGCTTCATTAAAATGTATAACAGTTTCATCAAATAGCACTGAGTATGATTATTTGAATAACAGTGAGAAAATTGCTGAGAACAAGACTGATAAAACCATTCTAAATAATAAAAGATGGCTCTAGTTTTCAGCTTCCCTGTCTCAGAGTCTAGCTTTCAATATATTCAGAGACAAAGAGTCTTAAAGGATTTGGGTTTTGTCTTTTTTTTTTTAAACTCAGTTCTGACTAAGGCCAGAAATTTAAACACAGGAAGTACCAGATATCTAACAATATCTAACAATCTGCTTTACCAGATTTCCAGCCCATTTTTGTAGACATAATTAATTTAGATGCTGTTGCTAGCTGAACTAAAATGAACTCCAAGTCTTTTGATGTTCACCCATTACTAAGGACTGTTTTTAAGGACAATGTCCTTGGAAGTACATGCTTTCCCACGGAGCCAAGCTGGTCGGCTGGCTAATTTCCTTGCTAAATGAATTCCTTGGCTATTATCTTATGTAGCATTGTAAGGGTACATCATGTTGTACGGCAGGTGAATGCTGCCAAACGTAACATGTCCCTTTCCAGAGAGAGATTACATTCTAAAGACACTTCAGACACCTCACAGCACAGCCCACGTGAGCACGGCTTCAGACTTACACTAGTCTGAAATGCTTCCTCCTTAACCCCTTTGACTCATGTAGGGCACCAGCTGCACTATTCATTCCAGTACCCAGCATAAAAGCAAGTGAAGATGACTGCAAAATGCAAATTTTACTGTTATTTCTCTATACTCAAGAATATCCCTCAAACAGTATTCTCAAAGAGGAATATGGAGAATCTGGTGTTAGACTTTTGTTAATACAATTTCTCTCCGCAAGCTCCAGAGATTTTGCATTCTCAGCTTCTGTTTTATTGACTAAATCGTTGGTTTAAGTAATGGATATACCCAATGAATTTTATTTAAGAAATTAATTCCACGTTTTCATGAAAGCCATTTCCTGTTCATTACTCTACACTGAGCTTTTTAAAATCCAGAGGCACCAAAGCCTGGTCTTTTCTTTCCCCTCATCTGCCCAAATAGGGGGAAGCAGTACTCTACATTTTAGTTTTGACTTCTGAAAGGCAAAACGAAAGGAATGAGAGTCACTGTCATTTCCTTGTTAAGTAGTGAGACGCTCTAACTGAAGAGACTTTAGGCTATGGCACAAGTCTCAGCTGCACCACTGATTCCTCTCTCGGCTGTCTTTATCAGCAGCGGCACTGGATAATGGAGTCTTGCTCTCACATTTAAATTCCTATCAAAATTTTTTTTTTTTTTTTAATAAAAAATAATTCAAGTGTATAGACTCTAGCAAACAGAAACCCAGCTTCTTCACTAACACCTTGAGGGTTTTATATCTCTTCAGAAAAATACTAGGCATTGTGAAATACTGTCAATTGAGCATCAAAGTTGATGTATTGATTGAAAAATCTGGGCTATTAAGAACAATATGACAGAACAGAAGATGCATCTTAAATGCCTGTCCAGTTTGTTAATGATTTACTTTGACAAGGGATGTTGGGAAACCCATTTTCCTTTATCCCAAAGATGACTGTTGCTTTAAAAGAGATAAAAAATGAACAGAAGAACCAAAGAACTGACATTTTAGATTGTATGTTCTGACGTACTGCTGTTGGTAAAGTATTCCAAATGCTTTATATACATTGGGACAGGAGATGGACAGTGAAAGAGTGTTTATTTCTCAGCCAAATCAGCCTTGTCACAGGTCCTGCAAATCCTAGGTATGGGCTCTAATTTTGTTATGACTTAGCTCTGTGGGAGGAACAGAAGGTCTGTGTTCTTGAGTTTCAAACCTTCCCATCAAACTGTTTCGAAAATATTTCATAAAGAACATACCTGACGAGTTTTTATAATTTCTATGCTCCTCTCTGAGTTCACACAGTAAACTTCACCCCTTTAGTCTTACAAATTAACATGAATTCAATATTGCTTGTAATAGAAGTAAAGGTCACTATTTACAAATTATTGCTTAAAAACCTATATTTACAAATGCAGGACAGTATGAGCCTCTTTTCTTTCTAAATAACTTGTTACATATGTCAGCAAAATGAGCACCATGGAATTTTAAGACAAGAAAGTTTTTTACGTTTATGAGAACAGGACAAGAATACCATGTTTTCACAATCTCAATCAGTGTATAGAATTTTCAATGTATAGAATTTTACTTTTTGACCTAAGAATACTCTGTACTTAAAAGATTTGATGTCTACAGTCCAGACCCTTTTGTCATCCTGCTTGCCCCTACTGCCTTAGATACAAAAACCTGTTAAAAGGGAAAATGCCTTACAAACTTTAAAAGAATTCTGATGGACAAATAGCTGAGTTTCATGTCTCCTCATTTATTACTTACTGGTAGCTCAATTTTGCTTTAAGAATGAGAAGACGTCATCATAATAATTTCCAACTGGGAGCCAGGGGTAATGGTAAAATATAAAAATCCACAACACTCCTCTAATAAATAAGGCTGTACACAACTTGCCTCAGATGAGATCTCACACTGTTTCATCCAACACTAATCTTTGACCAAGTCTCCCCTTTCCATGATGTGAAACCACCTCCTTCCTCTCCAGCAGCGCAGAAACAGTGATAATCAGGTGATGGGACAGCTGAGAGATGGTCACTTTCCATATCCTTTGCTGAAGTCACAGAACTTCCAGTGGAACAGTACCTACAAGTGCCACTCTTTAGTGGCAAATATTTAGTGGAACTTAGGAATCTACACCTGCTTTTTCCAGGTGACAGTCTAAAAAGCACAGAAACGGTTTTTCAAATTCAAGGTTATTTAAGCAGAAACCAAAGAGGAAAAAGAGACATTCCTTCCACCTCCTAATTTGGAGGTTAGAATGTTTATGTGAAGAATAGAGACCTAAAGTTTAATCTCTGCTCTGACATGTACTAAGCACTTCTGAATGTCACCTTTTTTATACTACTCTACACAAAGCGCCACACCACCACCAAGAGAGGCTCAATTGTTTAGGATACTTTGCTCATTATGATGCGTTTAAGTTGTCCCTGTAACAGAGGCAGATAAACGTCAAAACAGAGGAGTGCTGAAATGCTTGATACAGCAATGCTGAAGTATGCATTAATGATTTCAGCCCAAATGACAATTCTTTACATTAAGGAACAGGACACAATTCTTCATGCACAAAAGGCCTACTGCATGTAATAGAATTGGAAGACTTAATCCTTTGGTGGCTTTTATTCACTGTCGCCTACTTCCATGACAGTTTTCAGCAGGTATTTTTTCCTCTTGTGAGCTGGAGCCCTCTAAAGCACAGAGAAAGTGGCTTTCATAAAAGGAGTCCCAGCACACAAACATACCAGAGCTCTTTAAGAAAGTCATCAGGTACATTAGGAAGCATGATACAACTAATATTAATACACTTGGATGCACTTTCTGCAAAGCCCTTAAATAAATGCTTCGAGAGCTAGTAAATTATCACAGACAAAGGACAGGAGAATAATCTTGGGGATTAAGAAGCAGCTAAAAGACAAAAAAAAATAGCAGGGGATTTAGATGATCGTCCTCACAGAGAACAGCAGCAGATTTGATCAGGTATCTGTTACTCCGTTCCACAAATAATCCACAAAAGATTACACCTTTACTGAGGATACAGAGCCTGAAGATAACTCATAATTAATTAGGACAGGCAAAGCTAAAGCTGACAGTGAGTAAATGCAGAATAGTTTCACAGGGTTGAGTAACTGGAAAAATAAACTGACAAATCAAACAAAAAAAACCCAAAATCAAACCAAACCAAAGCAAAACAAAAAAGTCAAGAGGATCATTCATTAGTGGAACTAAGAATGTCTTGATTGTCGCCTCTGTCTCATACCACATCCAGGCACTGGAAAGAATCATTGTAAGGGATCAGTTTAATCACGCCCTTTTTCTTATAGGTTTTCCCTAAAAGCTCACTAGTGGGCCCTAAGGCTCACTGGTAGGACTGGCTGGACTTGTAGTTTTATTTGGCAGAACAGGATTTATGATCTTTAGTGGAATTCAGCTGGCTCTGCTTGATTGACCACTTAGTGCCCGTAGAAAACAAATTTTAATTTCCTTCAAAGTTACAAAGTTAAAATGGAAATTATCAACTTATCCTCAGTGTTCTTTGGATTATTTTTTTGTCTCTGAAACAAAATTGTTTTGAAACTTTCACATAAGCAAAGGCTTTTGTGTTCTAATGTCCAATCTCATTACTCATGACTGTTCAAAGTAGACTTTCATTACTCAAGCATGCCTTTTCCAACAAAAACTAAATTGTAGGGTTTTGATCTGCTTTCCCAGACCACCCAGAATTGTACTCACAAGGAAGTAAGCCAGAAACCTTTCAGGAGAAATCCTTGCAAATTACTACGTGTAAACAAATTTTAGATGCACACAATTCCAAAAGAAATTACTTTAAAATTGTAATTCTCTTGCAAATTTTAAATCACCCTGCGCTTTGTATTCTAATTGACAAGTATAATAGAATAGCAATGTCACATTACCACAAATTATTGTAGGATTTTCCTCAGTTAAGAGTTCTAGTTTGCAAAATCATGCTGCAAAACTAAGCCTCCAAAAAAAGTTTGGACTTCAAAAGAGGCATGCTAAACATTACGTAAAAAAAAATCTCTTCTTCACCTCTGAATAAGTAACTTTTCAGGTAGGAAAACGTTAATACATCCTGCTTGGATTTATCAGCTCAAAAGTTCTCTCAGTTAGTTTGGATTTACATTTTCTTCTTCTGAGTTTGTAACTGGAGAGTGAAGTCTAAAGAAGACCAACTCTAAGCTATGTACAAAGATCAGCTGTAATCTAAAAGCCTATATATTTGATTAACATCATGAAGGGAATAATGCACAGGTAAGTTACAAGAAAACAGTAGACCAGTCAAGTTAAAAAAACACCCCTCTTTAATCAAACAGATTGCACAGAAAGATCACATCCGTGCTAGGACCTATTTAACAAGAGGTCATAATCTTACTTCTCATCTTCCCTTTCATTCATTCTTGATTATGGTTTTAAGTGGCTAACGTTCATTATAAAGATTAGGCAAGCACATGACAACACTTCTGATGTATTTTGTGGGAGCTGAAGACAAAATGCCTACACCTGAAGGAGTCAAATTTAAAACAGGCATGTTGCAAGAGATATTAAAAGCACAAATGATAACTATCTTTAACACTCACTGAACTTGACAGGATTTCCAACCCTGACTTATATGTGTCTAGATTTAACGTGGTCCTCACATCGTTTTTTGTTGTTGTTTGGGGTCTTGGGGGGGGGGGGGGGGGGGATAGAATGGTATAGCTAAGGGTGAATGAAAGGAATAATACAGTTGTTAGATGAACTGCTTCAAACAACAACACTGAGAAGCATAAAAACAGTGAGCAATTTTAAAATATATTTTTTGTACAGTGTCTCAAAAACAGGTTTTCCAATATCTATAAAACACTTCAGTCTCAATAAATACCGACCTCAGGCATAAAGCCTGTTAAGAAATCTATTCCAGTGTTAGGAAGGCCAGGCATATATTAGATATTAAATATTTCTGGTATCATATTTTTAATTTAAGTCATTGTATACCTGTAATTTTCTTCCTCAGTTCATCACAGGAATATTCTATGATGGAAGGTTGCAAAAGAAAAAAAGTAATTAATGGTCTACAGATAGTAGAATATAATTATAGAAAAACACAAATGGCACACCAAGACTAATAAAATGTAGCTTAGTCATTTTATTTTTATTATTTTAGAATTGACTTTCTAGTTATATATATATGTAATTAATTCTACATATTTTATTGATAATCACCTTAAAAATTGTATAAAACATAATCAAGTTCTTTTTTTCTTCTCATGTTATCTGTTTCTATGTTAAGAACCTACCCGTTTCTAAATATTTAATATAGAAGATTCTTCAGCATAGACTTACTATTGTATACTGCTTAACTCATTAAAATGTTTCTGGTATCAAACTGAGAGATAGGCTGTAAAATCTCATTCCATGCAGAAGTAATGAACCAGTTTGTTTCCTAAACTAGATCTTTACATAAGGAGCAACGGATGTAAAAGATGAAGAAGGTTTATGATTTTGCTTATTTTTAATACATTATGATGTAAACACTAGCAATACCACAAAGCTGCACTTCCCAGTGTGGATTCCAAACTTACGCAACTGTAGAGCCAAAACCCTCATAAATGCAGTGTCATAAGCTTTTCTGAATTAAGAAAGACTAAACCCAAATGTGCCAAATTACAGGCATAAATTACAAATCTGCAAACTTATGTGATCAGAAGTCCTTTTTCCTTACATCATTAAAGAAGTTGTTGCAACAGCAACTACAAACATTGCAAAAATTCAGACCATTTTCCCCAGTACTGTATTTCTTGGCCTTTAAGAATACAAATTCATTACCTTTGTACAATTGCATAGGAAGTAATAGGTCTGTCATTCCTGAAATAAGAGAAGCTGCTGTTACTCAACTTCCATCTCTCTTCTCTGAACTAAATTCTGAATGTCTGAATTTCTTCAGTTTAGGAACAGACTTCTGATGCGAACATCAACACTAACAAGCTGCATTAGAACCATCCAGTTCTCTCTGACACTTCAAGCAGTGTTCTGCGTTAATGATCCTGCCATTTTTTTCCAAAGTAAAACACTAGTGTCGACATCTGCTTCAGGCTTTCCATGAAAGCTCCATGATAACTACACAGTAAAACTAATTTTCTTGAGAAACAAAATACTGGCCAGAACTTCCAGCAATCTCTGTTCTTTATGAGGAGTCCCGTGAGATCCTAACATGTAAAAAAACCCAACCACTCAGCTTAAGCATATTAACTAAGGTATCAATCTAAACTTGCTTTGGTACAGCAGAACTACTCTAAATTGTCTGTAGAGAATACAAGGTAAACAAAGTCCTGAGATCTTTGATCAAATGTTTACCTATTATGGTTTGGATTAATTTTCTTCCGTTATTTTCTTAGGTAATACAGGCAAATACCAATGCCTATAATTACAGTGTTAAACAAATAACACTCCACAAGCAGGAATGGAAACTGAAGTAATGTATAGCATGAATGTGACATGTATTCTTAAGGAAAAGTACATGTTTGTTTAATGAAGTGTTTCATTTTGCTGGAATTCATATGAGGATGAAATTGAGTTTGTATGGATACTTCCATTACAGATATACTAGAGAAGTTTCATACACTCTTTCAACAGAAATAGACAAAATTTCATACTATACATACCTTTGACGGAAAAAAAAATTGACTCCTACAATTTAGTATACATAGTAAATTACCACATATTACTTAAAACCTCTAGTTAAACCCAATTTTTCATTTTCATGCACAAAGAATGACTACATTTAAACAGATGATATATTTTTCAACACTTCTGCTCTTTTGCTTCTTTTAACGAACTGGAACTCATTCTATTTGGACAACTAATCAAGTTGACACGTGATACAAAACCTAAGAAAGTGATAAAACAAACATAGTATTTCACTGACAGCAATTTAGATTATTTGTCTATGGCATGCAAGCAAACAGTGTACACTTCAGTATAAACAAATGCAAATTCAACAATCTGGGAGGTGGGAGGAAGAAACAGAACTCTAGGAGAGAAACAATTCAAACAGACTTGGAAATCAGATTATGTAGACAGTCGAGCATAAGTTTTGAATGCCACACTAAGGTTACAAATGCTAATGTGAGTCTTGGTAGTAAAATCAAAAAGCACAACAATAGCAGTAGCAGAGAACTTTATCTCCATTTTTGACATGGTATGTCACTGCTATAGGAATTCCAAATACATTCTGGAGCTTGAAAGCAATGGACAATGCTGGATCAGACTAAATGTCCTTCTATGCCAGTCTTCAGCTGTGGCCAAGTGGGACACCTAGGGAAGACAACAAGCACACACAGTATTTCCCCTTCATGTGTATCTTCCAGCATCTGATCACTTCCAGTTCAGTGAGGCTGTGATCTACATGTGGTTTCTGTGTATTTAATAACCCTCAGGAGAGTTTCTTTCCATGAACTTGACTCTGACTGCTTGAGCTCATCCCTACATGAGTAGATTCTCATGCTCTCTGCAATCCTACAGCAAGGAATTCCAAAGTTTGACTAATTTTCTGTGAAGAACCACCTTTTTTTGCTTTCAGTCTTCATTTGATGCTCTACACTTCTTGATGCTGAAGAAACGAAGACTAGCTAAACCTCTTCTTTCTGTATGCTACTCCAGGCTTCATAGATCACTATAACACCTCTCACCTGTCTCTTTTCCAGTCCTTAGTGACTTGTCTTCATGGTAACTATTTCATAACTTTGTTCACCCTTTTGCAGGCCTACTATATGGTTTTAGCAACAGGGAACCAGAACTGCATACAATAATCACTGCTTGGGCAAATGGAGAGTTATACAGTGGCACAGAGATCTCCATTTCTTTCTTAACTTCCTTTTTTGACTGCTACTGAGTGCTGAATTCACATTTTCATGGAATGAAGTATCACACCTGAGCAGCAACAGAGTTTGTAATTTGTGTGAAATCTTTATTTCTTTTCCCTATATGCACCACTTAACCTCTCTTTACATCAAATTTCATCTGCCACTTACTACTTATCTCATGCAATTCTTTCTTGTTGACCCTCATCTTTACTACCCAAACACCCAGGAGAGTGCTTATAGGGTGAAAGGCATTCTTTTACTATTCAAGACACCTTGCACCTACACAAGGGACACTGTTGCCTAGGTCACTAGGCTTGACCAAAGTAGCAGAAATCACTGGCCTCCACTCCACAGTGGCTGTATTTATTTTAATGTAGAATTCCCAACCAAAGCAGAGAGCAAAGTTTCCCAACTGCCTTGTGCTACTCCAAGCCAGGCATCATGTCACATTGAGACTTGGGGAAAAGCTAGCTTAGCCACCCTGCCTCTTGATTTTTAGCCTACTCCATGAAGAAGCTTGGAACTGATCCTGATTAAAGGACTGGAGTCATGCCTAATATATGCCTTCATGAGAAAACTGGAACTATTAAGGGATCAAAGAGAATAAGCACAAGTAACTCAATCACTCAAAGTGTAGAACAGAAAGTAACAGATGACTTTTCAAGATAACCAACAAATATGTAACAATATTCACATGCCAAAAGTGGAAGCTTGGCACGAAACAGAACAAGGCGCCTTCTCCGTCCGCTCCTATGTGACTACCCTATCACTGGAATACTTTACAAAGAATTGAAGTGAATTTACCATTACAGTTTCTTATTTTATTTTGAATTGGAGCATAACTTTTAGAAAAACAGCCAAACTGGAATGCAAGGAAGTCCTATGGTCTGTGTTGTACAGGAAATCAGACCAGATAATCGCAGTACCATCTCTCTACTCCATTATGTTATTCTATAATCAACTTTGTGCCAAGCACTTTCAGGGCATATTTGCATGGCATAACAGAAAAATAGCAGTCAGCTTTTGAGATACTTTTGAGAAAGGTTATCTCTTGGAATTCAGCACAATGTGTGTTATGTTCCATGTATTTAATTTAATTTATTCCTAGCAGGAACACAGGGCAGAAGCCAGCAAAGCAGGGCAATCACAAGCACATATCTAGCATCAAAAGGAAAAGGAGACACTCAGGAATTTAACAAAGGACAACTAGGAATAAAATATTAATTTATACAATATTAAGCCTTATTTACTTTTAGAATTCCTACTCCTCTTTCTAGTTCAGTCTTTTTCCCCTGTTCTCTTTGGATCTCCTACAACACTATCTTAAGCTTCCTCAACTGCTTTCTGATCCCTTATCCCAATCATTTCATTTTGTACAAGAATACTTCAACATTCCCTGTAGTCACAGGGGTTATCCTTGAAAAATCCCTTAGTTTTTCTACTTTTCTTGACTTGGGGGAAAAAGGAAATAAAAAAGTCTTGTCAGTCTAGTCTTTCTACTAATAATTAAATTTTCCTACTACTAAAGCAGGAATACATATTTACCTTTCACGATTTCTTTTTGTGGCACCCACAGTGTCTGTAGCCCTCTATAATTAACTTCTCTCTGCTTCTGCTCATCAAACAACAATTGTCCCTTTAAGTAGAAGCAAAAGAAACAAATCAAAAAGCATGGAGAAAAGCCTAGTATTTTGCTAAATCTCTTGACAAGTCTCTTCAAGACTAACAAAATCAATGCTAGATAGTCCTGGCTTTGCCACAAAATTAACATAGGACACAAAATTTTGCGGCTCACAGCTATGGGGGTCAGGTCTGAATATATCAAAAGAACCTCTTGGCTATCTGCTGACAACACTCACTAAAGCTGTACATCCTCTCTGGACCTGTTTTTCCCTACCTACCACCGGACCATGTCTTCCCACACTGCTCCAAGGGCCATGTCCTCTCCCTGGCCTGTCCACCATCATCCCTGTAGAGTTCAGAATAGTTGAGAATAGGAAGAGACCTCTGGAGGTCATCAGGAGTTAAGAATCCTCTCTCTTTTTCTGACTATTGTTTCTTACTCCATCAGCCATCAGCTGCCCAACCCATCCAAGTTTTTCCCAGAGACAGGCTTTAGCGCACATGGTTTGAACACATAACTGAAGTGCTGAAATACCTGAGACAATAGTGTGCAAATGCAAGTGTTTATGTCAAATTCTGCTATAGTATCTGTCATGTAGTACACGTGGCAGAAGGCTTGCAAGATGGTCAGAGTGTTTTCACTGCAACAATAGGGACAAATAAGTACTGTGAGTGCTTAACAGTTACTATCAGTGCTCTGCCATTAATAATGCAATAATGGCTTATGTTACTGGAGCTCCCCTCTCAGGAGAGTTTTGGCAATGCACATGGATTTTAGGCATCCTTTTGAAAGTGTTTGCCATGAGTTCTTACTATCAGTATGTTACACTGCATGCAACTAAACAATCCAGTTTCCTTGGACACTTACACTTAGGTTTCTGTTTTAAAACAGTACTTGCTCATTTCTAAGAATTTTTGCAAGATGTTTCAGCCAACATTTTGAGAAACTCTTGCAAATTATAAAAATTCTTTAAAGTATTAGAAATTTCAGACTTGTCTAGAGAGCTAAGATTGATTTTTGTTAAAGACTAAGAGATAAGAGGAAAAAAGAAGAAATACCACCAGCACAAACATACAAAAACACAGCAGGAACAAGAAGGAAACATACCAGCCATAAAGCATGCAAATACTCTGTGTTTCTCATTGTACTGTCTACCATGCAGTCAGCTTCAAACAGGGACTTCCAGGTAAATTGATACTGATGTCCATTAGAACAGTGTATCTGCTCATTTAGATGAATGTATGTTCTAAGATGGAGAACCAAATCTAGAGAGGGATTCAGAGGGACAGATCTGTAGATTTAAGAAACCAAATAACCACATGGAAAAAGAAAAATTCTAATTCCCAGATAAGAATGCGTTTTCTTCAGTTTCTGGTATGAGACTTTGTTTTATCAAACCTGTTCAAAGGAGTATATTAGAGAGAAGAGATCTGACCTGAAGTCAGTTCCTAAAAGCCCATAAACAGTTGCATATGTTATTATGGGTTTTTACATCCTCATCCTTTTCCTATAGTCAGCATTTCCTTGCCTAGAGTCAATTTATTCTGTTGCTGCTTTGAAATTTGTTATAAACTCTACCCTAAGGGCAAATTACTCAACTTTTTACCTGATTTTTTTAAGTAGCAATCTATAAATACATAAAAAAAAAAAAGAGATATACTCTTTCATGTCACACAAATTTAATTAGTGAGTAAATATTTGTACAAAACGTATTACTTTTTTCTTCTAAGAAATAGGATGTTTCACGGTATAGCAAGGATTGAAAAAATTAATTCAGGATTTCTCCTCTGTACCTTGCAGCCAAATACAATGTGTTCTACACTACTGCGTATTTTCAATAAAGGCAGTAAGAATCAAGTGACAGAAAGCCAGCTCTTTAATTTAAAAGGTACAAACGTTTGTTCCAAGCTTCCCATTCCTGTGACGAGCTGCGTATCTGTGCACCCCCAGATTTTTTCCCCACTGTTACCACACACTCTTCTTCTCAGAAAAGCTAAACTCACAGTGAGTGCTACCATCACAATTCGATGAATCAGAGTGAACAAGGTTTGCATACAAAAATCCAACTGGCCTTAATTTACTGTATTCTCATTTCTGTATGGAGGCATAAATAAATACTGGTTTAAATGTCAAAACCATTGAAATCCCTCTTTCACACAAGCAAACAGGGCCTTTGTAGACTCTAGTTGACAGCTACTGAGCATACTCTCTCCCCCAAAGTGCTCTGTATCCTTCCAAGAAGGAGGGTGAGATACACAGGTTTGCTCACCAGCATCAATATAACGGTCCATAGAAGCACTTCATACAGTGTATGAATATGTAAGTTAAATTAATGAAAAGAACAATATGCATCATGTTTCAATACATGTAAGGGAAAAAAAAAAGAGTAAAAAAATGACACCACAGTGTTTGCCAGGAAATAGATTAACACTAACAACACTTCTTCGTTGTACCGAATTCATTCCAAGGAATAATTTTGTCGGCAGATCATAAATCCACAAAATGTGTCACAGACTTTAGCACTAAGGAAAGAGCAGCCTAAAGGAGTTTTCTAGCCCCTTCTCTTTCTGAAGTGGCTTTTTCATTTTTAACATGACAGCAGATGCTGATTTAAGTGATTTTGGCTGAGTTGCTACTAACTGGTCTTTTCATCTGCCATTAATTTATTTGTCATCTTGTTCATTAAGAGCTTTAATTGAAGCAACATAGAAATTTGCCAATTTTCCTTTAAAAAATACCCATTGAACTTTCCATTAAAAAAATCCTCAGATTTTCCATTGCAAGAAGTTAGTCCCAGATTGCAGTAAATACTTCTATAAAATAGTATGTCTTTCTTCTAAAAATTAGGAGTTTTCAAGTGTATGCAGTCACTCTTTTCTATCTTAATAAAGACCAAATTATGGAAGGAAGACTGCACAAGAAAACTTCATGAGCTGGAAAAAGTTGTCAGCAAAAACAGTCACACAGCCTTTCACACAGAGAACATGACTTTTATACAGCCAGTTGTGTGCAGATATCAAAAGACTCCAGCTGCGACACACATTTTCAAGTATCTTCCTCTCAGGACTGATTCAACCTCTGGCTCCTTGTGCCAAATCCAAACCCGCAGACTTTCGTGTTCTTTTAAACGTTATTTTCTGACAATCATTGACAATCATTAAAAAATGACAATTTATTGTTGCTTTCTGGTGGAGAGTAACTTTTTCCTCATTCTGCTGACCAAGGTGTCTGAGAGATGAATTCTGGCTAATTTTGCTGTGACAACTACAGGTGTGAACTTGCCAGACTGAACTTGGGTGACGGAGCCAGAGGCGTATGCTTCCATCCTGACTCTGATGCTGAAGCAGCGAGTTCTGACAGAGAAGCCAGGTGAGAAAAAGCATTCAGCCACAGCAGTCTTTGTACAGTGACCTTGTTTCAGCCTCTGTAGTAAAGTTTTGCAACCTTTTTATCTCTTCTAACCCACAGCACAGAGGATAATTGGATTCTGCTCCATCTTCTGCACTATTAGCAGACTTGTTTACCAAGCTTCCCTTGGTTTCAGTTGCCAATAAATAATGCTTTCGCAGCCACAGAGGCGGCAATGGAATTATTCAGCTGTTACGAAGGAAGGAGTATGGGGAACAGACAGGGTATTTGGTCTGTAGAACATTAGTCTGCTCTGAAAAGCCAAAAAATCTTAACCACTTGTACATATCCTTCTAGTCCTTCACTTCAAAGTAGAAAACTAAGCCTGGAGTCTTCACTTATGAGCTCTACATTGTTAATTATTTTTCCTCATCACCAATGTCCTTCCTTTTCATTATCAGATCACTTCTTATTAGAAGTATTATGTATTATTTATGCCAGTAAGATTTACAACATTGTAAAGTAAGAGGAGAACTAGGCACAATGAAGTCACTGCTGGATGAAGGGTTTCCACCCAAGCATTCATAATGCACTAAAATCAACCTGTGTGCTCGTGTACTTCTGTGGGTTGTGTTAGAACATTTTAGATGAACAGCTATGTCAAAAGAAAAAGTCTCAATGAATTCCAGAAGATACAGATGCGACATATGCTGGAAAAAAAACCCAAAGTATCAGCTCTGAGAAGTACCCCATTTTGGTAGATTTACTGGTGTTCCTCTGGCCAAACTTTCATATTTATGAAAACATAGGCCCTATTATTGGTCAGAAAACTTTTAACTATTCTCACCATGAACCTAATACCCTCCAGTTTTTACTTTTCTTAAAAGCAACAGAATTTAAAGTAGAAGTGAACTTGCTAGTATTTTAAGAGAAAATATGTTCCTTCTAAAGAAGGAATTATGCACCTACCTCAAAGATGAGGAGACCTAAGAAATTAAAAATCACTGCTATCACAATTGCAACTCAGTTTAGAGACTCAAATAAGTCAGTTCAGCCCAAACTTTCTTAAAAATCCAATACATACACAGTCTTTCTCCTATCCTCCATTTCTGTGACAGAAACCTAAATGTACATGCTTTTTAAGACATAGTTTTTTCTCCTTTCTGCTTTTCCACTTGCGATATTGCTCCAGATACAGCTTTTTACATGTTTTTTTTCCCTAAAACATCTAAAAGACAGTTATATTTAGTTGAAAGAATTGGATAGGTTAGTTCTGTTTCTCATAAGCCAAACCATCTCCCCTAGCGCAAAAGACCAAAAGCAAAATGGAAATACATAGAACATAAACGTAAGATTTTACTACACAGAAAGGAAAAAAAAAAACCCAAGGCTCCCCAAAACACAAAACAAAGCAAAAAAGCATCTTGAACTGAAGAAGAAGACAACACAAAACTTGGAATGAATTCGTGAATAACTCAGAAAAAAAACTCTGTTAGATTTCTGGTAGTTCTGAGACTTTAAAAGATAAAGAAACACCTGAAGATTTCTAAACAACAGTCAATTATTTTGAAGAAGAAATGAATACAGCAATTTCACTAGAAAACAGGGAAGTGGGTAGTTGGAGGTTGCATGCTCAGAAAAAAAGCAGAAGTGTGTCAATATTGCTTTTGCACCTAGGTCTGTCTAGAAACTATTTAGGAAGGAAGTCTGCCAGCGGCTCATGGCTCTGAATTTATCAAAGAAGAAGAAGAAGAAACAAAAAACAACCCTAAACCTAGCCAGTCACATTTATTTAAATTCAATGGAGCAAAGCAAACAGTGATGCAAACAACCTCTCTATTGGCAGGATTGGCAGGGATAAGTAAATGAAATAGATTGGCCCTCATCAACAAGATGGCCTGTTAGAGAAACTCAGAAGTTTTTAAAATAAAGGGAAGCCATGGCCCATGTATTTGCAGGCCTGTACAGCACTCCCATAGGTCTCTTAAAAAAATTAGTAACTAGCATTATTGTTTATAAGCACAGACTTTTACTATGACATCACAGAATAAGAACTCCACTATTCAAGGCAGTGGTATTACTGGAAACAGTCCCATTGGAGTCTGGCAATTTTTAAATACAATAAGGCATTCTGATGAATGTGACCGTAAAAAAAAACCCAAACAAAACCAACACAAAACAAGCAAACAAAAACTTCCCACACAACCTCCATAAGTCCCATATATTCTAATGTCAACAAACATGCACACAGTTCCAACTGAGCACATGCACATGCACTTCCCATGTGTGGCAAGCAAGGCTGTCATCTAAGAAGTGGAAAATGTCCTTCCTGACTTCCACGTGGAAAGCAGTTAATTCAGTAACATGTTTTATATTTGCTCATGTAAAGCAGCATACGGCTTCAGTCCCCCAAAATGGATACTTAATCTCCTTGCTCCAGAATGAGGCCATGTTCTCACTCAACACATAACTTAAAAACCAAAAATTACCAAGAAAAACCTATGCCCTTCCAGGCAGAAAGCAGAAGATCTGATGTTGTGTGCCTGAATGTCTAAGTGTATGATGCTACATGCCCATGCATGGGCAGCTAAATCACATTTTGTGACTGAGCAAACACCAGTTCCTCTTGCAGGTACGTTGAAAGGAGCCTCTCCCCTGGTGACTCTGCTTTTACTTCAACCGGGTTACTTGAGAAGCTTTCTCCTTTCTCTATTTTCAACCATCTAGCAGCACTAAACCCTCTGAAGCCAAGAATTTTAGCCTTTTTAACTTCAATGTCTGGGTGGACTTAACTGAAATCAGACAGAAGGTCCAAAGACAGATACAATTAGTCTGGTCATATAAGTCTCATTTCCTTGGAAAATCACATTGAAACCTCTGTTTAGGAGTGCCTAGACCCAGACTTTGTGCACTGGCCCATAATTAAACATGGTTGTTATGCAGAAGGATGCGATATGTTTTGGAATGTTTTGAATTAGTGTCTCTATAAAATAAACTGCTAAAAATACATCTAGACTGTCTGTAAATTCTACCCCTTTATCACCTGCATTAAGGCTAGCACAATGAAAATCAGTTACCAAAGTACTGCATCTTTAAAGTTAAATTTGATTGCAATAAAAAAGTACTCTTAAAAGCATAAAGTAATGTTAATAATATCAGATTACTGTTAAAATAAAGCACCTGCTATAAGCAATGTCTTGTCTGATAAGGTTTAAAAAAATGGAGAGAACTGTATTATGTCATTTTCCACATCTTCACATGCAAACGTGCAATGAAAACCAATAATTACTCTTCGCTGTGTCTTCCGTTTGTCCTAGCTACATGACTTCCTTCAGTAATTCCCAAATCTCATCTTACTGTACTTGTTTTTTGCATTCCCCTTTTCTGACATAAGTTAATTACCTGTCCTGTAAAATTCATTTGGCATTGTAATACTTCTTTTGTTCAGAAAAATATTAGTTTTGTTGACACACACTTATGCTGGGGCAAATTTGTAAGACAGAAGGACACAACAGTACTACTTACTGAAAGTAAGAAATGTTTTAGAGATGCAACATGACGACCTCTTTCTGAAAATCATTTTTACACAGTATTCTGTTTTCCTCCTTAGGAAAAAAGTAATTATTCATACTGCTACAAAGATCTGTTGTTAATTGTAAACATATGCACAGTCATCTTACCAGGGTATTTTAAAAAACAAACCAACCCACAATAACAGGACTGAATTCCTATTCTATGATTCTCATCCTGAACAGCTATATAAAAAGGTCTTCCCAGTGGGCTAAGTGTATACTTTTTTTTTTCTTTAAATGCAAATAAGTTGAAATTTCTAATGTTGCCTAAAGTGGAGAAGGAAAAGAGAGTGATTTTCATGCAATATAGTATACATGTAAGTTTGGAAGATGACAGAAAAGTTGCAGTGGACTAATTTTTTAAAATCTCTGTTGCATCTCCAGTTCAGGTAGGCTTAAACAACTTTTTTCTTCTGCATATTTGTACTACAGAAAAAACTAACATCATCCAGCAAGATGTGACTGGCCGGCGCAGTCAAGCAACCAAGAAATATTTTTAAATCTACCTTTTAAGATTGACAAACTGAATTTGGAATTCCACAAATGGAATGCTGTATTTTCCCTTCCCCCAACATCACCTGATTTCTTCCTCCTCCTGTTTGAAGTTTTCTTTTCCTACACTTTGACTTTAAGTTAATTAAAAAAAATTTGGACAGCAAAAAAGAGCTTTCACTACTTCGCAGCTATCAGCTGTTTTTCTATTTCTCTGTGCCTCACAAGTACATCCCTTTTTTTAATTTATTTATCTTAATATTCACATTAACTCAATCACAATTTCTCAAAGAAGTCAAGAGACAGACTGCCATTAACTTTTATCTTGCTTTTTGACAGTCTCTATTATCATATGGAAAGAAGAAGTGTTCGTAAAAGTAGCTGATTTAGGCCCTCATAGAGGACTATCCTCAGAGACTGTAGATCATGTTGTGCTGTAACTGGCTGCTTAACCAACACTCAATTTACCAATTTCCACTCTATGACATTGAGAAAAGCGACATATAGATAACAAATATTAGTTCCTCCACCCCACGCACCACCCCCCCAACTAGTTCACCTCTAGTAGCAAAGTTCATAGAGCGGTTATAACAGGAAAAAAGAAGAAAAAAAAAAAAAAAGAAGAAGAAACAACCAATTCCAAATTGTGGAGTTTAGACAGTACTATAATAATTCCTTGAATTACTAGGTTCCTAAACACCTGTAGGATTTATGTTTAAAATATACCCAAATTATGCTATGATACCTTCCAACTTCAAATTGAGGGTGAGACAAAGTATCCCAAAGAACAAAACACTTGGAATTAGGATCAAAATTGCCTGCTCATTTAAAGTTAAAGGTCAAGCATGACTATATAGATAAATACTTCATCCAAGCAACTTCAAATCAATACAAAATGAAAACCCCTTCCTATCTCAATGCAGCATCTATAGAAAGTCAGACCATTTACTTAAATACTTGCAGTTGACAACAGCAATAAGAAACCTCTTTAAACACCTCTGCAAAACTTGCCTTTTTTTTTTTTTGTAAACATTAAGAGCATTATGTGGCCTTTTTGGCCATTCTATGCATATATGAGTTATGGATTTTCACACACGTCACACTTACAGGGAAGAGACACATAGTGCCGAACGATCTGGTCTCCAATACAAAAACATTAAATGAAGATATTCGGCAGCCAGAGGCCACAGAGGAGAAAACCTGACTTGGTCAAAGCACAAACTGGATACAAGAAAAAGAAAGAAAGAAAGAAAGAAAGAAAACCTAATAGAAGGGCCAGAGGGAAACACATTTTTCAGGGAAAAGAAGGCATGCCACCAAGATGGGCATACGGAAATGTGGAGGAGCACACTGGACAATTTCTGTATGGTCACTGGACACACCTTCACAACACAATTATGACAGCAGAATCACAGCTCCTCTGGTTATCATTGTTGCTGTCGAGTGTTTTTCATTACAGGCCTAAGATACTTTAATGAAAGGCAATTACAAGATTTATAGTACTTTGAATTATATTCATCGCCTAAATGAAAGATTAAAATGCAGTCGTCTCCTGCAAAGTGACCGGAGTGACACGTGGTTATTTTCATGTTGTCTCTCAAGAGTTTCTCTGTGTGTAAGCAAAAATGACTTCGCTTCCTAAATGCCAGTGAAGCTGAGCTTGCCAAACTGTGTTCCTACTGCTTAGCACTTTGTTACCTTTAATAAAGCAGCACAAGACCAAATTCTGCCTCTCTCCAACAACTGTAAAAGAGCATTATAATCTTCTGAATCTGAAGGCACTGGCAGCACAGCTATCATCATGACAGTTTAGTCAGAATAGTGTGTTATGGGAATGTATCCAGCTCAGCTCTCAGCCCCCAGGACAAGAAAAACTTTGCTGCTAATTAAGTCTTTGAATTTCGTTCTTAATGGCAAGAAAAAAAACAAAAGTAAAACTCAGCAAGAGGCAGTGAAAATGTATTTCTTCAAATAGATTTTGATTATCATCATTATTCATCAAAATATACACATCTGAAATAGGATGAAGTACATTCACAACCACATTTGCCATTTCTGTAACTGTCGCCTTCTTAAAGTTCTAAAGGTGTTTTACAAACAACTTATTAACCCTCAGAATATTTTTCTTACGTAGGAAAGAACTACCCTAAAACCTCAGCCCTCTGAAGTCCAAAGTTTGTTTTTGCTAACACCACCTGTTGTTTTGTGTTAAAAAATAAAAGATTTTAATTTCTCAGTCCTTTATTTTAAATAACATTTTCTATCCCTCTTCTCTATAACTCTAAGGAGAATAAACAACACAAACCAACTTAAAAATTAAAAAATCCAATTATAATTTTTTTATTGTTCATATGCAATCATATCTTTTGAATGAAAATTACACTATTAACTGTATTTTCTTTACATCGTATTTCAGTCAGTAAACCCATACATTCTACAAATTACTTCTGCCTTGATATTTCCTACACAGTCTTTCCTGTCTTAACACTACAATTTCTAAAATTTAGCCAACTGGAGATCCCTCTTAATTTAAATAAATATTACCCAATAATTTGCTTACATATTCTTCATGACACTCAAGCAACTGGTGCAATGGACGGATACAAAGGATGCAACAGAAACAGAATTTCTTTTGTATAGTTCTATAATCTAAGAACTGAAACAAAAAATGTAATTGAAACTAAAAAACAGTTGGAGAACACGTTCTACATTTTCAAGTTAAGACATAAAGGTTGCTACCAAATCCACAAAAGGGCTCTAGATGGTATGTTTCAAAGCATACCAGTATCAAGCAGATCGGATGTTTTCCTACAACAGACACAAAATTCCTCATTCTGGAGCGCTATTGACAAACCAGGCTCTGTCCGCATATTCCTGTCATGCACAGACTAACTCTGCAACTTAGATTCCAAAAAAAAACCCCCTTTTTTTTTTTGTACATATTGCCAGCTTGCAACTTTGAAAATTCACCCTTCCTAACCAGGTCCTTTCCATCCCTGATCACCCTGCCCCTCTTTCCACTAGGAACTCCCCGTTGTTCTGTAGAATCAGATGGTGGGGCACCAAACTCCCCACAAGACATATGTTTTTTTCAGGTTCTGCCTGTAGAAGGTTATGACTCAGATAATCTGTGTAAAAACTGAAATTTCACAAACTGAAACTACAATTTTCTTTGTACTGGCTTACCTCATTCTCTTTGGATGTGTACTGTATCTTGAGAGTATCCATGGCTCTGATCATTGCTTGCATGGCAGTAAATATGTTTTGGTAAACCAGTTTTGTGAAGCCCTTCCTGTCTTCTTCTGTGTAACCTGATCCATGAATAATCCTCATTTGTTTAATGAACGTACTCTTGCCACTTTCTCCTGTGCCTGGGGGAGGAGAAAGAAGAGAGAGACAAAAAGTATTGTATTTGCAAATCCTGGCAGTTGAGAATATTTCTAAATACACATACAAGGACGTGCACCTTATCTGAGCACGCATAAGAGTCACCATTAACTGAATTTTCCATTTTCCATAATCTATATTGTTTCAGTCATAGTATTTGCATTGCTGGGCTTGGGAGTGTTTTTTTTTGGTAAAAGGTATGTAAAAGTATCTTATTGTAATACATCTTACAATGTTTAATCTAAACATCCTATAGGTAGAAGTCAGATTACAAAACAAGGAAGGTATGTGAGTACAAAAGAAAGAAACTTTTTTGTGTGTGAGGATCAAATTCCTCAATATTGAGAACTTTGTATGAAGTTTATGTACCATTTACACCTTAATACTGAACTTGGGGAAGAATTTTATCATTAGGCCACATTACCTAGTTTGATATTTTTACTGATTCTTATATAAGTACTAATTGAAAACATGCTAAGTGAAGTTACAAAAAATGCATTTTTACTGTCAGATACTCTGGGAATTACTGATTCTATTTTAAAAAAATCCTAACAGACAAATATTATAAAGTCATATATGAACTTACATAATTCATATAATATTTTGCACGTACGTATTTATTTAAGCCCATTTAGAGGACATAACAATGTATTTCCTAATATTTTTCAGGACGTAAGCCTTGTTCCTCTGTTCTCTCCTATTACCCTTACTACAGAAAAATGTCGGCACTGATTCATATCAAGGGTCCATTTAGGCAGTGTCCCATCTCCAACCAAGTTTGTAAGTGGCAGCCAAGAGAAGAGTAAAAAGAGGGGCCAGAATATATGACACTTGCTCCACAAAACCCTCACTGTATCTTAAAAGTTAGGACTTAGCTTACAAGTTCATTAGCTGAATGCTACCTATTTGATAGCCTTACTGTATCTCCCAAGTACTTGAGCAGGTCTCTCCTTAAAGCTATGGAAACATTTTGCATCCTCAACGCATCTTAGTAAGGAGTTTTGGAGCTCTATCATCCATGATACGTAATTTCTTCTGAGCCTGGATCCACCAGTTCCATTGCTGTTTCTTGTATTCAATAAATCTTCCCCACCTCCCCACCTTCTCCACAAACTCTTAGACACTTCTGTCTTATTGTATTGGGTTTACATGGCAAGGTTTAGGTAAGCTAGGGGCGCTGCAAGGGCAGCTTCTGTGAGGAGATGCCAGGAGCTTCACCCATGTCAGACAGAGCCAGTTTCAACAACTCCAAGAGGGACCCACTGCTGGCCAAAGCTCAGCCCATCAGCTGGTAGTGCCTCTGTGATAACATATTTAAGAAAGGGTAAGAAAAGCTTTGCAACAGCCATGTGAGAGAGGAGTGAGAAAATGTGAGAGAAACAGCCCTGCAGATATCAAAGTCAGTGAAGAAGGAGAGGAAGAGGTGCTCCAGGCACCTCTGCTCTCTACTTCAGAGCAGTGATTGCCCTGCAGCCCATGGAGAAGACCATGGTGGAGCAGGTTGTCCACCTGCAGCTCATGGATGATCATGGTGGAGCAGATATACACACTGCCACCCATGAAGGGCTCCACACCTGAGCAGGTGGGCATGCCCTGAGAGAAGCTGCAGCCTGGGAAGAGCTCATGCAGAAGCAGGCCCCTGGCAGGACCTGTGGCCCATGGAAGGGACACATACTGGAGCAGTTTTTGAAGAACTGCGGCCCTTGGAAATGACTGATGTTGGACAAGTTTGTGAAGGACTACCCTGTGAGAGGGACCCCATGCTGGAGCAGGGGAAGGGCGCAAGATGGGAGGAGCAGCAGAGACGAAGTGTTCCAATCTGACCACAACCCGCACCCCTCGGGGTGCAGGAGGTAGAAGGGTCAGAAATGAAGTTGAGCCTGGGAAGAAGGGAGGGGTAGCAGGAAGTGTTTAAAGATTTGTTCTTGTTTCTCACTGTCCTTCTGTTATTAACAGGCAATAAATTAAATTAATTTCCCTGAGTCAAATCTGTGATGGTAATGGGTAAATCATCTCCCTGTCTTTATCTTAAGCCATGAATTTTTCCATCATATTTTCTCCTCTGTCCTGTTGAGAAGGGGGAGCGGTAGAGCAGCTTGGTGGGTACCTGGAGGTAAGCCAAAGTCAGCCCACCACACGTATTCACCTTGAGCTGTACTTTTTCTAGGGTGAAGAATCCTAACCAGGTCAGTTCAGTTCTCAGCTGGAAGACGCTCCAGAACTTGGTCACCCCTTCAACCTTTGTTGAAGCTTTCTCAGTTCTGTTTACCTCTGAGATATACCCAGAATACCAAAACTTCAAATACTAAGGTGCTGCCAAAACTTAAGATTATGAAGTGGCATCATTGTGTTACCTGTACTGTAATTAATTTAAAAAAAAGACAGAATGCATATGCTATTTGTTCTCCATCTGCATTATTTTATACTGATCTACAACTAACTTTACCGGCCATTTCCCTGCCCACTCTTGTGATATCCTCCTGCAGCTTTCAGTCATACTTACAAACTTGACTAACACTTAGCACAAAAATTTCTCTTGTAATTCCTCAACCCTTTTCCCACAATACCTTTCATTTCCTCTATATTTCCTGTTATTCAGCATCTGTGTGACGTGACTGAACAAATCCATTGCTATCCCACAGAGCTTTTATATGAGAGGGCGTTGGACAGCCTTTTCTTGTTCTTCCCCAACTGAAGGATGGTACAGGAGCAAAAAAATACCTGTTATACTTTCTTCTTAAACCTTCACTGTAATTTTACAGAAGTTTAACAATTAACTTGCTTCCCTTCTCCACTAAGAATTTACTGCTGGTAAAACAGTGTTGCCATTAACAAACTTCTAGTAATTTACACTTAGTACCACTAGGTGTCGAAAATACATCAGCACAATGAGAAAAGAGGCCCTCTGAACATTACATCTTCAGATATAATAAAGCAGGAAAATGCTGTGAGTGCCCACCACATCATACTCAGTACCATAGCAGACCATAGTATCACTTTAATGAAAGATCATGCAACTGCAGGACTCCAACCATTAATAGTAACAGCAAGCAAAACCCAGGTAACATAGGAAAGTGTAATATTTTATGTATTTTAATATGTTTATGTATTATGTATTGCTTTTTAACCAAGCACTGATTGAAATATTTAATATTTTCTCTGCAAAAATAAGATTAATATAGCTGTTCTTTCCACAAATGTTCGGGATTTCTTTAATTTTGGCATTGTATTGGGTTACTTGAGAGAGATGGAACATTGAGATATGCTAGAATACATGTGAATGGGAAATGCTGATGTTATATTATATTTCACAGCCCTCAGAACGGCAGTCCTGGCACGTTAGCTTTAAAAAGTCAACATAAATACAATTCAAATACAACTGAGTTTAAAAACAAAACAACCCCCCACCACCACCTTTTTTTGCTGCCAGTAAACCCCTTATACTTGAGAGCAAAATACTCTGATTAATCCAGGTTGAATTGCTGGCCTAAATTTTTATATAACTCAGAATAAACAGTCCTATCACATTACAACAGTGCCCTCTACTAATTTTTGAAATAAAGGAAAAAAATTGTGCAACTATTAATTTCACTGTCAGGGATATGCAACGATGTGGTAAAATCAAGTGTAATTTTGGCTTTTAAAGAAAGGCTTTATTCCAAGACCCAAAACCACCAAAGGTAGATGGAGCCAGGTTTGAAGAGATCATCATCTGTAATCCAAGCAAGAGTTCTTCCCTGCCTGTATCAAATTTAATTTTTAAAGAAATTTAAGGTTAATATTTTATTATTATCTGATTTATTATTATCTGATGATCAGAGGGCTGGAGCATTTCTCCCATGAAGACAGGCTGAGAGAGTTGGGGTTGCTCAGCCTGGAGAAGAGAAGGTTCCAGGGAGACCTTATAGCAGCCTTCCAGTACCTAAAAGGGACCTACAGGAAAGAAGGGGAAGGACTCTTGATCAGTGAGTGTAGTGATAGGACAAGCGGTAATGGTTTTAAACTGAAAGAGAGTAGATTTAGATTAGATATTAGGAAGAAATTTTTTACTGTCAGGGTGGTGAGGCACTGGAACAGGTTGCCCAGGGAAGTTGTGGATGCCCCATCCCTGTAAGTGTTCAAGGCCAGGTTGGATGGGGCTTTGAGCAACCTGGTCTAGTGGGAGGTGTCCCTGCCCATGGTAGGAGGGTTGGAACTAGACGATCTTTAAGGTCCCTTCCAACTCTAACCATTCTATGATTCTATGACTTGATCTAATCTATATCAACCTATAGCAAACAAAAATTGTCTATTCAAGTGATTTATAAAGAGGTATGAAATACACAAGTAATAAACAGAGCCACCCTGCTACACCCCTTGATGTCTCATAATCCTGAATACAAGTTGATTTAAAAGCTTTGTGCTCCCTACCCTGACCTTAAGTAGAGTGCACAGTCTTCCTTCTGTATTCTTCCTTCCAGCGACTCCTTATGCGCCTAGCTGTGCCTCTTGTCATAAACCCAGAACACAGAGTCTCTGTGCCAATCCAGCAAAAAATGCTCTTTGTTTCTCCATTCCCATAAGCCATCTAGAAAAATCTTCAGGTCTTATTAGCTTAAAATGAAACAAGGCTTTTGAAGCACATCTTGACAGAGCATCATTTTAAAGCATATTATAAAAGTGGCAGGGCTTTCAAAGAGTGAATATGGAGTAGTCATGCCGATATGCATACTTGTGAGATATTAAGCTAAAGATGACTGCAGTTCAGGATGGAACTGCATACACAATCAGATTTGGATTGCGTATCTTTTTAATTAAAGTAGTTGGAAAACAAATGGAGACACACCAATTGGAACTTGTGTTTTAAGACTTCAGGCAGTGGGGCTTAAGAAAATGGAGCACAGTTTTCACATTATGAATAATAAAAATGGTAATAGGGTAATAAAAAGCAGGAAGTACAGAAAGTGTAGAAAATAGAACAACAAAATATTGATGTATGATATACCTTGGAGGTATATAATCACGTTTTAATGCCACTCATTCTAGAAGGATTAGAGAATGAGGGTCTTTAAAACATGGCTATATATTTTCAACGTGTTGGAATTCTTTTATTACAAGCAAGTTTAAAAAGGTTATTTGTGTAAAAACAAAACAAAACAACAAAAAAAACCCAAGCAAAGTGTATTTTACTCCTCACTGACATGTCATAAAATCATAGAATGGTTTAGGTTGGAAGGGACCTTGAAGATCATCCAGGTCCAACCCCCCTGCCATGGGCAGGGACACCTCCCACTAGACCAGGTTGCCCAAGGCCCCATCCAGCCTGGCCTTAAACACCTCCAGGGATGGAGTTTCCACAACTTCTCTGGGCAAGGGCAATTTGTGGTAAGAACTTGCCCAGCATACCTTTAGTGTATTTACCTTCAGGAAATTATCTGTTGAATCATTATTGCCCAAATATGGAATACATATTTTACTGACTAGGTCAAGAGACAGAGTATTCTCAAAAGGTGAGATGTAAATTCAGTGGTTAATGTCACATATTTATCCTCCTCCCAGTCACTTCAAGCATTCATTTTTTTTCCTCTGCTTCCAACTACTGACTGAAACATAGGTGTTACCTTCCCAAATCCACTTTCTCAATAAAAAGAAATATTGGAATTTTGCCATTTAATTCAAGGAATAAAACATTGTATCTGTTTTGGCCATTGTCTCTTTTGTCCTTAACTCCCCCTTTGCCTGTCAGCTTTACTTTCCAAGTCTAATATCTCAGTTCTTTATGGAGGAAACAAGTTATTAAAAAAACCTCAACCAACCAACCAACCAACCAACCAACAAAAACCCAAACACCAAAACCCCAAACAACACAACTCTATGCTCGCATTTTCCTAAGGACTTTGTGTGTGCAACTTAATTACATCAACGAGCAGACTGTGAATACAGCCACAACAAAACTAGAAGGCTGTAATTGCTAAGGACAGAGCAAAGCTAAACAACTATTTTTACTAATCCTACCACCATTAAGAACATCAGAACAGCAGCTTTGCAGAGGTCAGAAAGCCCACTATAAATCCACACTCGAGCAGTTCAAATGGCTGAGATCCGGGTTGCTCTTCACCGTTATCAGCTCTCAAATGGCAATGTTACCTTCATCTACAGTATAGACCTGGCTATGCCATACCTGAATAGATGGAGATCAGTCGGTAGACAAATATATTTCACCTGTTGCTGCATGACAACAGGTTTCACTCTTGCCCTGGTAGCTTGGTCTCACTCAACCGCTGTGGTGCTGGTAAGGACCAGCTCGCTGGATATCTGCATGAGCAACACCCCTGGTCCCAGCAGAAGCAAGAGAAGTCTGTATTACCTTCCCAATTGTCCCTGTGGTAAAGCATGATAAACACGATGAAGTCAAAATGACACAAATAAAACAAAAAGGTAAGGTACAGCATCGTAAATGTAATGTTCGATGCCGTCTTTAAATCAGAATCTAGTATTAAACCTCTTCTGCAGTTAGGAGTGACCATTGGAAAAGGCTCACTGACAGAATCATGTTTATAGCTATAGCTGACTTACCAGCTCTGCAAAACTCAGCAGCCTCAAGCCTCTGCTCTCAAACCTCTACGACAGGCCACATTTCTAACTCTCTTTACAGAAAAATAGCTATTTTTGGAACAAAAATAGCTATTTCATGGGCAGAAATAATTATGAGAATAAAGATACCAACATTTAGTAAGTAAATTAGATTTGCTGCTTGCATCAAAAACTATACTATGTTTAAACAGGATCTGCAATATTTTGTATTGCAGTTTTTAGGCTTGTTCAACTTTTACAGATTAAAACATCTTTTTGTAACTGTAGGATTAACACTTTGATACATAGAACTAAATGGTCCTACTGCACAAATGTGGGCATAACAAAAATGGCTTTCAAGTAAATAAGCCTGACTTACTGAAAATTTATAATGCTAGAGCAACAAAAACTTATGTTTTTTAAAACAAGAGGCAGAAAAATTGTACAGAATGAAATTCTGTTTATTTCAAGGAGGAGACCTGAAGCAGGGGAAAGGAAATTTTTGAGGTTTATCAGAAAGGAAAATCCTTATAGTCTTTCAGCAATCTTAGAGGATTACTCTGCCCATTCTGTTAACTACTATGGAAGTACCATATTAAACACTGAAATCAGCTGCACAATATAATGCACATAGTTACAAGAAAACAAAGTCACAACCATTTCCACTACTACAAGGAAGGGAGAAGACAGTGTTTTTAATGACCTGGGGAAAAGCCAAAACAGATTTCATCTCTACGACTCATGCACAGTTAGTTCTTGTTTTCCAGTAGGAATGTAACCAAAAAATAAAATGTGTTTTCACTTCTCTTGTTCATTTACCAATAAGCATTCCTGATATCTGTGCCAGGCAATATTCTGAAGTATTATATGTTGCTTTTTAGTAGCCAACAATACAAAAAAAACCCCACCATAAATGTATAAAGAAACAAATTTGATGGGGGTGGGGTGGAGTGGGGAGGGAACAACCAAAAAAACAACCCCCCCAAAACCAGCAGCTATTTCAGATACTCCATTCATATTCTGTAGGATTCAAAACCATCTTCCACATCTGTTACCAGGGAAACAGCTCTCATTCATTCTAAAATCCCACATGTTAAAAGCACATTCTGGTGACTTTTCCCCTGCTGATGACAGGGAACATGATTAAGAATAAGAGTTTTGCAATTTCCAAAGTTAAATTAACAGAGGGAGAGGCTCAAAACATATTTAATAATCACCATCAAAAGCTCTGTAGGGAAAAAAAACAGTATACTTTTTTTTTAATGATTTATAAGTCCATACGGATTAGTGCTATGCATATAGCTGAATGTCTGCTTCTGCACTGGCACCACTAATTTGGCACCTACATACCTCACTATTTCCATGTTATTTCTGCTACTAAGTATAAAGTTGGAGGTGACAATATATCTGCAAATAAGCCATTCCTTCACAGGATTCTTAGAAAAGTAAAAAAAGCTTAAATACATAAATTTTGAATGAGGACCAATTATATAAAGCAAAAGTTCCACAGCTCATTCTGCTCTTTTGTGCTGTAAAAGCACAGGATCAAGTAAGTCTTCATTCCACTATTTGAAGTCATTGACTTGAAGGAAAGCATCAGAGGAAAATCAGTATTGGAACCAAAACTTAACACCTCTGGTCAAATCTTCCAAGGTTTTGCACATGGGATATGAGGCTTTGTAAAAGAGCTCACATGCTTAACATGCAAACGATACCAACCCCCCATAAAAAGTGTCTGCTACTGTTGAGAATATTAATACTAAAAGTATTTTTTAAATAATTTTATAAAAATATAGAAAAGGAGATCACAGACGATGCAAGCACACATGGGCATGCATGTGTGTACCCTATAAATAGTAGCACCTGGACAGGCTTTAAATAGGAAACAAAAGAACTTTTCAGGAACAACTTCCCCTGATGATTCTGTGGCTCTTCCTCTCTTGCACAGGGGAGCCCAGAACTGGACCCAGCACTCCAGGTGTGGCCTCACCATCGCTGAGGCGAGGGGAAGGCTCACCTCCCTCCACCTGCTGGCAACACTCCTCCTAATGCAGCCGGGGTGCAATTAACCTTTGTTGCTGCAATGGCGCACTGCTGGCTCGTGTTCAACTTAGTGTTTGCCAAGACCCCCAGGGCCTTTCTGCTAAGCTGCTTTCCAGCCTGTCAGCCCACGGTAGCTGGTGCCTGGGGTTGTTTCTCCCCGCGTGCAGGATTTTTCAGTTCTCTTTGTTTAATTGCATCAGGTTCCTGTCTGCCTATTTCTCCAGCCTGTTTAGGTCCTGGAGGTCTGGATGGCAGCATGACCCTCTGGTTTACCAGCCACTCCTCCCATTTTGGTGTCATCAGCAATCTTGCTGAGGGTACACTCTCCCCCGTCATTCCGATCATTAATGAAGATGTTACACAGGATTGGACCCAGTATTAATCCCCAGGGTACACTGCTAGTTACTGGCCTCCAACCAGACTTTGTGCCACAGATCACCACCCTCTAGGCCTGGCCATTCAATCAGTTTTAAATCCACCTTACTGCTTGCTCATGCAGTTCATACTTTATCAGCTTCTCTGTGAGGACCTTACAGCAGACAGCGTCAGAAACCTTACTGAAATCTAGGTAGCAATATCTACTGCTTGCACTTCATCTACCAAGCCAGTCACTTCATCATAGAAGGTTATCGTGTTAGTCAAGCATGTCTTCACCTTGGTTGATTTTCTTGTTCTTAATGTGCAAATGGTTTCCATGATTAGCTGCTCTATCACCTCCCCAGGGACTGAGAGCAGGCTGACCGTCCTGTAGTTCTCTGTGTCCTTGCCCTTCTTGAAGATGGGGGTGACATTTGCTTTCCTCCAGCCTCCAGCCACTATGACTAATTGAGAGTGGCCTCACTATGACATCAGCCATCTCCCTCAGTACTTGTGGGGGCCCCACCAGGGCCCATGGACTTACATATATGCAGTTTGCTTAATTATTCTCTAACCTGATCCTCTTCCACCAAAGGTATGTTTTCCTTGCTCCACACTTTCTGCCTGGTCTCTGGGTCCTTAGATTTCTGAATACTTTTCTGATGTCTTTACTAGTAAAGACTGAGGCAAAGGCAGCAATCAGTACCTTAGACTTTTCCATGTCCTGTGTCACCAGGGCCCCTGCCCATATCAGCAATGGGCCCACATTTTCCCTAGTCTTCCTTTGCTACTTATGTACTTATAGAAACCCTTATTGTTGCTTTTGACATCCATCATTAGACCCAACTCTACTCAGCTTTGGCTTTTCTAACCTCATCTCTGCATTCTCAGACAGCATCTCTGTGTACCCTGGTTACCTGTCCCTGCTTACACCTTCTATATAGTCTCTATTTACATTTCAGTTTTGCTCAGAGCTCCTTGTCTATCAGTACGTGCCTGTTTTACAGCTTGTTGCTTGGCTGCATGCTTGTTGGGATGGACCACTCTTGAGCTTGAAGGAGGCAATTCTTGAGTATCAATCAATTTTCTTGCATCCCTCTTCCCTTCAGGGCCTTATCCCACATCACTCTTTCAAGCAGATCCCTGAAGAGGCCCAAGTCTGCTCTTCTGATGTCCAGGGTTGTGATCTCAATTTTTGCCCTGCTCCCTCCACTGCGGATCCTGAGCTCTGCTCTATGGTCACTGCAGGCAAGGCTGCCTTCCACCTCCACATCACCAACATGTCCTTCCTTGTTTGTGAGTATGAGGTACAGCAGACCGGTTCTCTTTGTTGGTTCCTCTGTCCCTTGGGTCAGGAATTTGTCATCAATGGTCTCCAGGAACTTCCTAAATTGCTTATGCAGTGTTGTCCCTCCAGCTGATATCAAGATGGCTGAGGTCAGGGCATGCAAACACAAGGCTACTTCTAGCTGTCCAGCTGTCATTTAATGATGGTCTCCTTGGATAAATGTTTTCATATTAATAAGATCGTTCATGTTATGTACTTCCGATAAATCGAACTTAACATTTACATAAGGAGATGCTATACAAAGCATACAACTTATTGACAGAGAATGAAAGATTAATGAAAGGTTAAAAAACCCAACTTCTTTCAGTGACAGAGAACTGAAACCAAGGTTCTACAAAATTTCTGTGAAAAAGTTACATATCTAGCAACCGCAAAGCTGAGTCTGAAACTGTAACAGCTGTAACCTTCCAGCGAGACAAATGTGTAAAGCTGCTTATCCTACAAGGACATAATTGAAAACCTTTCAGCTCATGTTCTTTCTCCTGCACCAACATCACTTAGTAGTAACTCATTAAAGTCAGCTGAACTAACCCTCTGAAAAATACCATCACACCAAAGCTGTAAGTGCACAACTTACCTTAGTCCTAACAGACTTCTATAGGAATGAAGATTCCTAAACCCTCCCCTCAGCTGAGCTCCTTTCCCTTTCAAGTAAGACAAAATCATCTGTCCCTTTCCTTAGTCTTCATCCTGAAATTAATAACCTCATTAAGATCCAAATTCACTGGTTTAGCTAGTTCTCAAGTTTCAAACATGCCACAGTGAATACCACACTCAGGAATTACACCAGCAGACATGGGGGGCGGGGGTGTGGGGTGGAAATATTGTTTCATTAATCAGAGTTTATGAGAGGTTATTCCTTTAAAAATATCACAATAGTCTCACATTACTCATATGAATGAGTGAATATTCATGAGTGAAATTCAGGCAGTAACTGATCTATCATTCTTGAGTCTTTCCCTGCATCAGTGTCCTGCTTCAGATCAATACCTTGCTTTAAAATCTCACTCTTTTAGTTCAAGTACCTTTTCCAGATTAACCCATGAAACAGTGAATGCTGCAGTTCGTGAACAGTAAAATGTCATTACTAGACTGCAGCAACAAGAGGGTGCAGCCTAGCTTGACGTCATAAAACAGGATATAAACTATATGCACGCATGTATATAAAGCTCTTTCATCAGGAGTAACAGTAGCAGTTTCAGATGATATCCATATCCTCCAACCACTGACTTTAAACCAACTGCAACATACACCCAAACCAAAGACAGACTTTCTGTAACCCCTCCTCAATGCTTATTGCCAAGTGCTTTTACTGCTATGGCTACAATTCCTGAGTACACTGCAGGTGACTGACTTCAGCAAAGGCAACCTTACAACGTTAATGTACTGAGCCTCAGGACATGCTCATTTACAAGTATCATACACCTGGGGAAAAAAAAAAAAGTGTATTTGAGAGTCTTGGGTCATTAGAAAAAGATAGCAAATTTGCTATTAAAATGTATTTTGCCTTAAAAATGTACCCACTCTATGATCGAATTTAGAAGTGCATTGAAATTCCCAGTAAACACATTACTGGAAGACAGTACACACATGAATTTCAACCTGTGGTGAACAAAACATTCTAAGGCATGAGATGTTCTTTCATAACTGTCCTGGTTTGGACTGGGATAGAGTTAAATTTCTTACTAGCAGCTGGTATAGTGCTATAAGAATAATGTTGATGATACACTAACGTTTTAGTTGTTGCTCAGCAGTCAAGACCTTTTCTGGTCCTCTCATCACCCCGTCAGTGAGCAGGCTGGGGGTGCACAAAACGTTGGGAGGAGACACAGCCGGGACAGCTGACCCGAACCGACCAAAGGGATATTCCAGACCATGAGACGTCATGCTCAGTATATAAAGCTGGTGGAAGAAGAAAAAAGGAGGGGACTTTGGGAATTATGGCATTTTGTCTTCCCAAGTAACCGCTATGCGTGCTGGAGCCCTGCTTTCCTGGAGATGGCTGAATGCCTGCCTGCCCATGGGAAGCAGGGAATAAATTCTTTGTTTTGCTTTACTTGTGTGCGTGGCCTTTGCTTTACTTATTAAACCATCTTTATCTCAACCCATGAGTTTTCCTTATTTTTCCAATTCTCTCCCCATCCAACTGGGGAGGGGGAGAAGTGAGCAAGCAGCTGTGTGGTCCTAGTTGCCAGCTCAGGTTAAACCATGACAATAACAAACCCCAACATGTGCATGTCCCATTACAGCAATGTCCCTCCATAAAAGGCCACATCCTGCCTTTGACATACATGGGTGGCTCCTACTCACTTCAAAGGAAATTTAGTCTATTTACTGATGGACAGGATGTAGACTTGAATGTTTGTAAATATTTTAAGGAAGTGGTAGTCTGAAAACTCATCTTTGACTGAGAAACACTGTGCCAAACAAGGGCAATATGAGAATTTATAGTTTGCCTGACCCTCACCCTAGACTATTCCTGCAGATACTGGCAAATAAATGACAGGAAGTTTCCACTTCAAGAATGCTATAAATGATGTGATTAGAGTATCACAAAGAGATGCAAAATGGGGCAAATAATTATTAAAAAGGTAGTACACATCCACTAGTGCTAGGTATTTATTTTTTATAATTAACAATTAAGGTTGAAGAGGAAGGTTCATTTGTATCGTATAAAATGGCTGATACTGCAATTAGTTACCTTATCACACCATCATCAAATTAAAAAGTAATGGAATGGCAAAACCGCCAAAAGTTCTTTTGGCTCTGAAGTTCATGTGGCAGAGATCTGAAAATAAGCATGATAAAAGAATCCAGAGAGATTTCTTTCAGTGTTGAGAAAGAAGTTTTGGTTTAGTACCACACTATCAAATGAAACCAAGAAGCTGGAAAAACTACTACCAGCAAGGCTCTACCACACAGCAATGTGATTTGAAAGAGAAAGATTTGTCTCTCTAAATGTAAAGGAAAAAGAGAAGTTAATAGCATACGGTGACTGACACAGTGCTCTTCTTTCTCCTTCCCTTCACAGTCTCTCAGATCCCCTTTCTCTCCATCCTCCCTCTATCCCTTTCCAGTCTCACCCATCTCTCATATGTTCCCTTCTGCCCTCTTCTAGTCTCTTCCATGCCCTTCTTCCTTTTCTCTCATTTTAGCTAGCACTCTTGGAAACACAGTCTTCGCAAAAGTCCCAGCAGGCAACAAATAAAAAAATGGTGAAGACCCAACAGAAATTTCCTTGTTATATTCTTTTCTTCCCATTCTTCATCCTTTTTCTTTATTGAGACTGTATATTCTTCGGGTCTGTAGGTTTCTAGCTAAATTTCTAGGCAATCCTTCAGGCAAATAGGTATTACAAACTACTACTAATCCCACGAAATAGAACTGTAATGTAAAAAAGACACCAAATAAAACAACTATAATTAAAACACATTGAAAACCAAGGTACGCCAACATATGTGATGAAGGCCAACTCCTTTACCCTCTCTAGATCACAACATATCTGAACATCCAACACGACAGCCTTGCTATTGCTTTGGTTTGACAGGTCCAAAGCTAAGTAGATCAGTCTCCTTGATTAATTCTAATGTTGCATTTTGGCCAGCAGCACCAGGCAAAATTAGATTCTTACCAGCTCATTCCCAAGGAAAAACTACTGATGATCAATGTCCTGATAGATCTTGATGCAGTCCCCAAAATCTTGTTTCAGCAGTGTTATATGGAATAAACATGGGGGGGTAGCTTCCTTTCCTGTAATTTTCCAAGCAATCACACTCTAGCTCTTTACAGTGTATTGCACTTTTTTTGACTACCAACCTCTCCCCAGATAATCTGGGCCCCAGTATTCTTACTGTTAATGAAAAACTACAAATTAAAAGTTCTGGTATGCAACTGAAGACCAGACACCATCCTTCAAAGCTCAGCACTCACTCTTGTGCTGATCCACCTTCCTTTGATTCCTTCCTCCACACTTGGGATTCTGGGCACTCCTTGCAAAGCCCAGATGTTCTCCTCCTCCACAACGAAGGATGTTGTAACAACGTCTTTTCTGTAAGAATGGAATCTGGGAGAATGAAACTGCCAATGTGCTAAGACACCCTACAGTAAGTTCAATACAAAAATGCTTCTAAAATACACCAAAACTTCACATAGGATGCTGGAGTTCAGAATTAAAGTTGCCCTGGTTCCATTTAGCTTTATCCTCTCAAATTAATCCTCCTGCCCTCACTGAGGCAGTAGGAGAACACTGCTATGACAGGTGATCCTCAAACCTTCAAAACTTGCTCTGCCCCCTGGCTCAGGGCGACCCACTTCCATTCTTTCTGGCACCAAGCGATCTCTGTGCTGAAAGGCTTAAGGCATCTGTGCATAGCAGGTTCAAATGTATAGGCTAGAAAGATAAGGGGTCATCTATTTTCTCATTTCTATATGTTTAGACATCTCCCCCTCTCTCCCAGAGACAAAAGAAGAAACTGGACAGAAGAAAACTACCCAGCCAAAACCAACAAGTCTCACCACTTCTATGAGAGGCAGAAAAATATGGTGGGGGTGTGGAAACAGTCTGTGTTGAGCCCCAGAACAGAACTGGAAAAACTCTCTCACTCTTTTCTGGATGGACTACAGCTGGCTTTAGTCCCAGGAAAAACAAAACAAGCAAAAAACCCCAAAACACTCTACTTTGCCTGTAATGCTGGCAGTTACACTGCAGTAGAATAATTTCCTATACAATGCAGAACAGCTAGTCAAAAAGTGAAAAAAAAACAAAACAGTAGTAACCTAAGGAGATTATCAACACCAACCAGTAGGTTTTAATTTATAAATATTCTTCATATTCTTTTAAAAAATTGAAAACTCCTGTATGACTATGAGAATCTGAATGACATGTTACTGAATAGCTTAATGAAAATGCAAATGAAGGTAAGCTGCCATAGTTTATAATAAAATGTTTTAAACAGGAAGACTGAGACAAGCACACAGAGAAGAGGTAAGCCTGAGCAAACCGTATACAGTGGCACAGCAATGCTCCTCCACTTTGCAATAGTCTTGCTTATTTCTAAATTATCCTTCATGATTAAGATATTAATAAGTAATAAAATTAAGGAGAAAAAATATCAAGGAACTAATTTGAGCTACACATACTAAAGTTTCTGAGGTTTTCTGTCACCTTCCCTCTTTCTCCCAAAATGATCCAATGACTATTAACTTGTGCTGTTAACCTACTAGACAATAAAAATCATTCTGTTTCTTCATTGATGAAGTATATTAGCTTCCACACCTACTGGTCCTGGTATTCCTGGAAAAGCTAAATCTGCTAGTTATTTTTATCTGCAATATTCATGCTAAATTGAATCTTCCTTGAGAAGTCAGCAAATTCTATCTTTTGATTTTAGCAAACTGAAGTATATTCCTTTTAATTGTCATAACATCAATGTAGACTACAAGAAATCATGTAACCGTCCTTGACTACTATTTAGTTTCCTAATCCTGCCCCACCTTCCTCCCAGAAACCGTTGTCTTTCTTCCCTTTCTTCAGGAAAGCAGCTTGCACCCTGTGTTTTCCATGGGTGCCGTATGTTCCATTTCCCTCAGCTGGCAACGAAGAAGTAGCTGTGCTTGTAAGAGATTTGTAAGCAAATCTCTAAGGGCTACAGAAACTTCAGAGACAATCCAGGCTTCACATTCCATTACACTATACTGGAACTACATATCCGACAGAACAAATGCATATTTAGGGAAGCAGAACAAAAGGTACACTTGAATCTTTTCTTCGAACCAAATTTCCTTATTTCCCTGGATTTCTCAATCCTCACAATAGATAACAACCAGCTTTCAGCATGGAAATGCATTCTCTTAATTTAAACTTTATATATTCTTTTTAATTTATTTTAAAAGTCCCTTTTTGTACTAAATAAAAGGAAACAGTGAAATAGCTTCCAAATGGAAAATCTTTTGCTGCTGCAGGATGTCCCGGATTATGCCAGTAACAGTTTATGTTCTTGGTGTTGTGTGTATAATAGAAAGTACTGTAACAAGTAGGAACAAAAATTAAACACAAGAAAGAGCTTGTTTAAAACTTACAAAATCCATCAGACAAGAACTCCAAATACCTGTTCTCAGCTTGCTAGATTATATTGTTAGTTGTTAGCAGAAGGAACAGGTCCAGTGCAAACACAAGTGCCAAAACAAACTAGTTAGATGTCTCATCTACCATCAATGAATAAATGCCAACTAGACTCATCCTTTGAGTTTCATCTCTTCTACGTTCTGTACAGAGTTAGCCTTGATAACTACTAGGAAGGCAACTATTTCTTATATTAAGTGGTAGGACAAACTTCTTCACAAATGTTCATCCCAACACTTTGATTGTAAATTAATCACAAAATCCCTACAATCCTCAACACCCTCGCTCTCAATAACAGCAGAAGAAACCCCCTAACAATTAACACTGTCGTTAATGTAGTGGATTTCACCACACCTGAATTCTAAAGGCGGAAGCCTCTGAAAACCAATACAAGCAATGCATGGCTTTGCTTAGGAAAACAGAACTCCTTCCCTGCGTTGTCACAACAGACATATCAAAATGAGTGTCAGTGCTCAATGAGTCTCTGGCACGGTGTATGGAAACGCAAGGGTGGAGGGAACAGCTCCAGTGCTGCCAATTCATACGCTTGTACTCATTAGGGGCAGTTTTACATTAAAAACTTAGCCTGTTACAGCAGCCACATAGCAACTTCTAAACATTTTTAAAGTATTTTGAACTAACAAGGCACACAAGTTATAAAGGTGGGAAATGCCTGACTGCACTTCGCAACACCACTTTTCCATTTGCTTAGCACATGCAATGCCCCCCTCACTTTTTTTTCACCCCAAAAGGCTGTAATCTCAACACTTCCTTTCCCCTTTCTACAAGTTCAGTGCAACACTGACCTTCTGCATTGCATAGAAACGCGGCAAGTAAAGCTGACCAGCAAAACTT